>NC_048424.1:19684254-19686239 GCF_013103735.1 Etheostoma cragini
CTCTCTCTCTCTCTCTCTCTCTCTCTCTCTCTCTCTCTCGTTTGTGTGTGTGCGTGCAAACCACATAAAGAGACATGCGTGAGAAGGATAGAAAAGAGAATGAAATGTGAAACAGTAAGCAGGGAAAGACGGATGCAGCACTTTCCCACCCTCCCTTTTCTGCATAGTGTGCCACAATGAGAGTCAGGGTTTACATAACCTTCCACAGCTCCTAAGCACACATATAATTACAATTGGGGATTAGGGAGCGACAGCATAATGTTCTAAGCAGCGAAAAAAACGGAAACTAACAGATCGTTTTAAAGTGCCGTAAGATCTGCTTTTCTCCCGGGTAAACATTGCCAAACAAATGTCTGTCTCTCCACTGCTGCCTCTCTGGCATTTTCAACAGTTTGTACTTCTGTCTCCCTCTCCATCTCCATCTATCCACTTCTACATCAGCTTTTTTTCTGGTTCCTTTCGTTTTCATGCTCCGTATCTATGGAGCTGAGTTGCGTCAGACACTGCCTGCATACTTTTCCTGCACAGGACAACAACTGTCAACTCGCCATGAGTCTGTTTTCTAGTATGAGACAGGAAACAGCATCTCTAATGGCGGGCAACTCAAATCTCTTCGGTGAGAGGACATTTCACTCTGTATTTCTCCTGCATGTGCTCAGGGAAATTACCACAGCTGGCATCCACCAGAATTAAAATTCAATCTACATGACCTCCAATCACTTAAGGACCTTCTCTCAGCTAAACCATCATCTCAGCAAGAGGCGAGAGATAGAATAAGAGAGTGAAATCGGGATGAATTAATTTCAATGCAAAAATAAAAAAATAAACAAAAAAAGCCCAGGATTGTGCTTATAACCAAATCCGCAGAACTCTTCTCGAAAAAAAAAAAAAAACGTGACGCGCTTGATAATGCGGAAGATACCAAACTCATCATTCTGCTAAATTCAATGATTACTCGACGGCGGGAAGCAGATAAGTGTTAAAAGACAAATGGAACAAAAGTGAAGCGTGAATAGAATGGGCCCGTTGTTCCTCGTTGGTACTGGGAAATATATAAAAATTAAAATTGCAGGAACAATACAATAGTGCATAGTTTCTGCTGTTGTCGCAACTCATTTGGCAATGGCTTGAATGTAACTGACAATTATAATACCAAAAAGTTACGCACTGAAGCTTCAAATGCCCATACCACAACATTTTACTGTCTTGCATTTTATTTAATACAAAAATCACTATGTCAAATTTAATATCCTAGGGCTTTTAAAGCATAAAGCCTAAAACTTGCTATAGGAAAAATCTTTTGAAAATGCTGTTTTATTTGTAGGGAATCTACAGGAAGGATCAGATGTGTATAGTTTGATAAGCACCTATTGTTTTCAGAGGCTCAGCATGCACAAAAGATTTCAAGCAGTGTTTCAAAGCACCTTGACACACACTATTCTAAACTTGGTCTAACTGTTTCCTGCATCACAGCGGCTGCTGACACCCCTCAAGACATCCCTGCCAAGCTACCTGTCTGGTTCTATCTCCGACTACGGTAACGGAGACACTACAGCTCGCTTCAACGCAGCGTAATAACTCCTGCAAATAATATCAATCTCGTAAATGTATCTCCAGTCACCTCAACCATCGAATACAGTAACAGGAAATAATACTCAGCTTTTCTTTCCTGTTTAGAAATATTTCGGTGTTGGTGAAACCACCACTAAATGTTGCGTTTAAATGCGTTGTGTTACTGAGGTTGTTTTGAGATTTAATGCGTTATATTACTGCGTTACAGCGAGAATGAATACAGTATAATTGCATTACTTTTGTAACGCGTTACTCTTACACTGGTCACTTTTAACATGAAACGGGCTAATGTTACTAGCTAACTTGTACTGCCAACACTGGTTACCGTTAAAATGAAACCGGTGTTCCGGTTTAACGAGAGTCCATGTTAACTGGCGACCGTCAGCCAAAAGCGTCTGTTGTTGTCGTAGTGA
>NC_048424.1:19686339-19706787 GCF_013103735.1 Etheostoma cragini
TCACTACGACAACAACAGACGCTTTTGGCTGACGGTCGCCAGTTAACATGGACTCTCGTTAAACCGGAACACCGGCTAATGTTAGCTAACTGGTACTGCCAACACTGGTTACCGTTAACATGAAACAGGCTAATGTTAGCTAACTGATACTGCCAACACTGGTTACCGTTAACACGAAAAAGGCTAAGGTTAGCTAACTGGCAACGTTAACAAACAAAAAAGTTGCTAGTAAGCATACCAACTTGGGTTGAATTCCCCGTTGCAGCTGCGGCTGTTGTGAGGTCAGGGTCTGGCTCTGCTCTGCATGTCCCTGGTGTTTGCTAACTTGATGTAACGCTTAAGAAATTGCAGAGCAAGTAGCACTCTGTTGCGGTGTTCATGAGTGTAGCGCGTGTGTGGCGCTACCTGAGTAGAGGGCGCGTGTGCGTTTATGTTGTCATGGAGGTTTAAGAACTGCACACACTGCCACACATAACGTCCAGTTAGTTGCTCGATGTAGCGGAGCATCAACGATGAATAATCAGTGAAATTTAAAGCGTGGTTTTGGTAAACTCCCTTCATTGCTGCATCCCGACTCCATACAATGCTCCTAACTAACTTTATTAGTATTATTATATATTAGTATATAGTAGTATATTTTCATTATTTTGACTAACTAAACATTAATAGTCTTTAATTATCCATCAATATCCTCTGATCTTAACAATCACTCAAAAATAATTTGAATTTGCATTCACATCGTTTCATATAAATTGAGGTTTATTGACAATAAATTCATCAAATAAGTGTAAAACTAGCAAGTAAAACGTTGGTGTTAGTGGTATAAATATGTGGTAGTGAAACAGAGTGCAAAAATGCCTGAAAAATGCTACCTAAACCTCGACAAAGAACGTAGAAAAGCGACAAAAACTATAACACAGCAAAATAAGTGTACAAAAATGGGGTTAAAAAAGATCAAAATGTAAAGGTTATCATAGCATGTCGAGAACAAAGCTCTAAAACGGTAAAATATCTGTCAAATATCTATATTTGACAGTTCTGGAGAGAAATGTATCTTCAATTGCTCTGGATGTCTGGCACATATTGCAGAATTGACAATAAAGTTGACTTGACTTGATATAGCACTTGCTTTGAAGTCCACTGTCCTGCTTTACAAGGCTATAGCTCCACCATTCCTCTCTAGCTAATTGTTTTCCCTCATCTGTCTCCATCCTTATTTCCCATCCTCTTCTATGACCCATCCCCTTTTTGCAACCCCTTTTCTCCATTTTCCTCATCGTCCCCATCCTCCATTTTACACTCTCGCCCTCTTTGTCCTGTGCAAGTATGTGAGCACTGGCCTGTTAATCAGGGCAGACCTTGAAGTGTCATTTTCTCAGTCTGCTGAGATAAATATCCCAGTAAAAGGGTCTTATCAACCGTCTACGCTAAGGAAGTGGGGCCGGGAAGAGGCAAGGAAGAGAGAAAGACGTAGGTGAGAGGGAGTTACAGTGCAGTGGGCAGGGAAAGGAAGGGAAGGTCCGTTTTTACCATCATTCGTCCTTCCAACAAAAAATTGAACTGAAGTCAGAAATGCAAACACACAACTCGGTTGTTTCCTACAAATTCAGCTGTCTGGCATTGAGGGAAGAGGAAACCATTTTGACTCCAAGTGACAGAGATAAGAGCAGTGCTGAATACTAAATCATGATTCCTCAGATTCCAAAGACTTTCTCGTCCCTCTATCTCCGAGTGACTTATATCTACTTTATGATAGCAAAGGAAACATCTGGAAGGCTCCAGTTGTGCATCTTATTTCATCTCACTCAGCGACAATGGCTTTCTCCAAATGCCAACAGCTAAGTTGAACAAAAAGAAAAGAAAAACTGCTGAACAGTGAGTGCTTTGCAGCGTGTTCTCAGACAGCAGCGTGGTTATCAACCTTGAAGTGATGTTATTTTATTCAAACCAAATTGCCAACAGTTAGACGAGAGCTTGCTGCTTCATACATACACAACTCATCTTGCCAAACAATAAACATAACCTTTTAATTTTTAATCAAGCACTACTAGTTCTCAAGCTCTATCTTAACCATGATTTATTTGTCAGGTCAAATTTAAACAGATGATATGTTTAATGTTAGCTATCTCGCTTCAGGTAACCTAGAATTAGTAAAGTAAATAAAAAAAACTGTAGACAGAAAATAAAAACGGTGAAAAACTATTTTTTTAAAGGATAAACCTTGACCAGAAAAAGTTAAAAGTCACAGTGTTAAAAATTATAATCTTTGAATCTTTGAATGGCAGGATTGCTATACAGTTTTATTAAATGTTGAAGGGACAGTCCACCCACATATTAAGTTCAGGAGCAATAATTAAAAAACAAAAAAAATCAAATTGGGAAACTTACAGTACGCTGTGATTAAAAAACAAAAGGTAGATAGTGGCTGTGTACACAGGAATACCACCAAAATGTTCAGAAATGGCTAAGTAAACCTTGAGTTTAGACACTTTATGTCAATTGAGATTAAGTGACAAAAAGTATTATTTTTTGCATAAAATATGTTGGAAATCAGACTCAACTAGGTTACACACATACGGTTCTGCATCTGTAATGTTTAATGTGTATGTGGTTTAAACATACCTTTAAAGTGCATGTAATCCCATTTGTTTATGCTTATTGTTCAAAACCTTAAGACAACTAGACATAGACATAACGACTGCATGTAGTACAATACTAAACCACTCAACCTAGGGGTGAGATAAAAGATGCGGAAAGATCAATATAGCCTTCTATTTTAAATAACTGTACTTACGTTTAAATTTGTTTCTAAATGTTTCAATCACTGAAACCTAAAATATAGGCAACATATTGAACTAAATCATATTTTTCTCGCATCTAGGTATTACGCCTTTGTTAATTGTGTGCATTGTTTTTGTTCATTTAAGCTTGACAATTTAAAGTATGTCTTAAAAAATGTTGCCTTTTAAAATTAGTTACGGAGAAAATATAATACCAATATGGGTATGCAACTGCAACGTACTGAATAACATTCATGTAAAAAAATGCAATACACACACACAGGTCTGGTTTGACATGTGGAATCAAAATTATGTGTGGCAGTAATTGGTACCTGATCTTAAGAAATGATTTCCACAAAGGCAGCCTCGCAGCTATGCAAGGGCTAATATAGGGTTCCAGGATTAACAGAGACTTTCAGGGAGATCAAGTTTTCCCCCCTCTCTGTGGGTGGAAAAGGCATTTGGACAAGCATTCAAATGTTGACTCTACCACTGTTTGAATTGGCTTTTCATATCTGATGAATCAATCAACCTCCTCTGAAAACATTTTTTTATTTTTTATTAATACTTTATCAATGTGAGTGCAGAGATGCTACAGTGGGAGATCCCATATATTTAAATATTTTGCCTATTTTTGCCCTTATTCCCATAATTCCTCCATACTTTCATAAGAATAGATTAATTATTGTGCACAACACAATGCACAGTAATTGTGGCAGCCAAATGTAAGAGTTAATCATAGTGTCTGTATGTGAATGAGAGATTACAGCATCCTAAGAACTGCTTTGTTGAAATGGGTAAATGCTGTGAATGCTTTGGTATTGTCACCCTTAGGTGAACTTTAGGGGTTAGCAACATTTAAGTATACCTCTGTTATGTTTCAAATGTTTGTTTTTTTATTTCTCTTGTTCTTTGCAGTACAGAAATTATATCCACCACAATAGATAATTAGTTTGCGCAATGTTGCATTTTCATGAAAAGGTAATGCTTTTTTCCTCACTTTTCAAGCGTGACCCAAAGATAGAGTAAATTGTAATACCCAAGTTACAAAATTACAAGATGTTGAAAGGTGGCAAGCATCAATGTCATCCAATCTCTGTTCTGCCATTACTACTTATGATTAAACTGTAAAGGCCATGTGGCAACCTATTATTTGACTGCCACTATGAATGAACATTGAGCAAAATGAGCAGGTAATTGCATGCTGTGTGTGTTCTGGTGTTTCTACCTTTATGAGAACTGATGTGATTGATGCGATTAAGGGCTTGTATGAGTTTAGGCAGAAATGTAATGATACACCGAAAAGAAATTGTATGATGAGCCTGACCCATTTCAAATTATCTATAATCAATCAATCAATCAATCAATCAATCAAACAATTAAATAAATATTTGTGCTTTCAGTTAAACGCGTTATTAATGGCATAAACACAAACCCATTTACCCATTTTTTTCATCACAAGATTAACGTTCTTTTTGGCCTAGCAAACTTGGTAGTTTGTTTTACATGCTATTGCGACAGTTAGTGACGTTAGAAAAACTACAACAACCACCGGATCTAGCTAGACCAGAAACAAAACAACAGACACGCTGCACACACGCCGTTTGGGCTTGCGAGTCGGCTAAAGAGTAGTAACGTTACCCTTTGAGTGGATGGCGAGCACGAGACTCGGAAAAGAACGCCAATGAGATTCTGAATGGAAAGTTTACTTTTTAAAAGTTAACAAATGTTCGGAGTGGTCTGAAATACCACTTGATGTGTGATTACTTGCAATTAATTGCGAGTTAACTATGATATTAATGGACTTAATCGCGATTAAATATTTGAATCGTTTGACAGAACTAATAAATAACCTTACATTTAATTAAATGGAATTAATTGAATAAAACAATTAGTTTAAGCCAAGAATGCCCAACTTGGGCCCCGCTGGCCAAATTTGGTCCATGCTCAATTTGTTTAGGCCTGCTAAGGCATTTGACATGCTCATGCTTTTCCCCCTCTTAATTTGAAAGTGCTGTAAAATCACTAACTGTAATGACGACAAAACAAACATTTGCAGCTAAAAAGTACTTAATCTGAGTTTTACATGTAAAGCACAGTGCTGGTAAACATAGATTACTTATGTATTATCTAGAAAGAACGTTTGAAAAAACCATATCTGGTTTAAGCTGTGCGCTGTCTCCAGTAAAAACATTAAGAAAGCGGAAGCCAGCACTATATTGAGTGAGGTCACCACCAGTGATCTGCGGTGGACACACTTCCAGCCATCAGCTCAGGCCCAGAGCCATCCCGACTCCACTACACTGACGGAAGGGAAAACACAGGCACTTACTGTATGTGGGCGGTGGCATCTTGTCAGAGAAAATGCAATATGCATTAGACACAACCCAATCTGTCCCCAGTGGAATGGTGTGTGTGTGTGTGTGTGTGTGTGTGTGTGTGTGTGTGTGTGTGTGTGTCCATGACTGTGTATCTGTGTGCAGATGCAGCCAAAAGACAGAAAGAGGAGAGTCTCAGTGGGATTGCCTGGCACTGGGCTGGCACGCCATCAGACAAACACACTTCATTACAGGCCTATTTACCTGATTAACTGGGCTACTTTATCAGCTGCACAGCACTCTGCAACACACAGCTGTGAGCAACACCCTGCTCTCTAAAAGCTCCCCTCCCACTCCCACACAAACAGACCCACACACGGTTTACAAACACAATGCTTGACTGACTGACTGAACAGATGACTGGCTCGCTCAATCGAGGCAGCAGCGTGCCTGAATCCGGTCTCCTGGCAGAGTCAGAGGACAACGTCAAATATGTGTCAAATATACCTGCCCTGTAGTCTTGAATGAATGTCACCTCTTGCAAGTTGGACTCAACTACAACCTGAGTAATCTGGGGAAAAATTGTTTGGGTAGCCTTTTTCATGTAATGGAATGTTACAATTAAAGAGGAATGAAGCCTCGAGCTGCTTCCCAAGGACGAGAGAGAGAGAGAGGACAAAGCATCTTGAAACATTATCATTACAGGAGGGTAATCATTTCCTTTCGCCTTGCTTTTTATGAATCTGACTGCAGGCTATTTGAGAAAAAGATTATTTTCCGGCATCACTTTTTAAAGTACTACACCAAACTAAATGTGGATGCCTGATTCAACCCAATTAGACATACTCTATGCAGATGGGAGTGCTAAGTTATAAACATAACCTTTTTTTTACACTTTAGAAAATGATTAAATCAGAAGACAATAAAAACAGGTTACAAAAATAAAGATATTCAGCCTTATCACCTGAAGGGTATATAAGGGCAAAAATGTTCCCTCAAACTATCTTATTACATGTGCACAGTGTTGTATTTTAAGCACACAACGTCTGTCTTCTTTTTACCATGTGTGCCTGTTGGGGGCCGCAGAGAGCCAAGCTGAATCCAGATCCCAAGCAGATGGGTTTTTGGCAAGGCTACGCTCCCGGTCACAACCCAGACCAGAGGGGGGTCTATCAGGGCCAGAGACCCGGCATCATACCCCCGCATGGGGCATTGGCACTGCTTGGCTAATTACGACCATACACAAAAATGCTTTTTTTTTTAATTACCCCCAATGCTTGGGTTTGTGTATGCAAGCGTTTGAGGTAATTAAAAAATAAAAAATAAAAAGCATTTTCAATTATGTGAATGGATGCAAACAAATACAGGATGCAGACACAGAAACATAAGGTCACACAAAAACTGGGAATGATGATAGTCATTGCTTTTTATACATCATATTCAGTATGCGCACATATTTAGAACACACACACACACACACATACACACACACACTCACACACAACATCTGTTTGTGTGATACCAGTCACAGGGGCTGTCATGTATCACCGGGTGGGATAAAGAAGACATGCAAAACAGAGGGAGACTGTGAGTATGAAAGAGAGAGTGAGAAAGAGAGAGAGAGAGAGAAAAGAGGAGAAGGATAAACAGGAAGATGCAAAAGTACAAGAATGGGAGAGATTTTCAGGACAGCGAATGAAAAACATGAAACCACATGACACACACAACAGATAAGAGACAGAAATCATCTGTATACTAAAGCTGGCACAGATAACAGAAAACAGAGCAGACGGGAGCGCTGTTGTCTGTTAGTTGTCACATGGCAAGATCTTTGATCTCCTCAAACAGTCTAAAATATCTGCCAGGTTGTATTTTCAGTCTGGTAAAGAAAATTGCCAACATTTTAGCTCCTAGTGGAAAAGAAGAAATTACACAGAGCAGAGAGGCCTTTGTTTTTCTCAAGTTATAGAAATCGACAACGGCACATGAGGAGTTATATTGGTTTTGCATGTGTTTGTAATGTAAAAATGCTCTACTGTTACTACTGTGCTCTACTGTGTTGCCTTCACTGGTTTACTACCAGAAAACAGCCCAAATAGGGTGTTGGCTGTTAAATCTTTACTTTATATTTACTAAAATCAAGTGGGACCAATAATGACATGCTATTCTGTGAGTATAATGTCTATAGAATATTTGAAGACAATTTCAACACATTTTTTACTAATTAATTGTCATTTCCAATCACCCAGTGATAAGGTGTAATACTGAGATAATGAGTCCCAACAAAAGTGCATATTACTTTAACTATTCAGCTTTTTTATTTGGGGTTTCTCCTAGAACATATGAACATGCTTTAATGTTCTGAAAACATTACTTTTCTCATTCTGTCTATCTGAATATACCTGTATTCACACTCAGTTTAAAAACATTTGAGTGCTTGTCTCTTTGAACCGCCCACCCGGAAAAGTATATCAGTCTGCACTGATTGGTCAGCGTTTCCGGGTCTTCCAGGTCGGCATTTTTGCACCATCATTGCAGCTGGGGAATGAATGTAACGGCACTGTAGCGGCACTTTCTACCTATATATCATAGTGACATCACAACTGTACGCAAGTCCTGACAGCTTGTTTCAAAGCACCGTTTCTAAATTCAAGCTGAGTGCATTCCTCTCAGAGTTTTGATACTACCAGAATGTATGTAGTATAGCACCTCAACCTGTTTTAGGACCAGAAAGGACATGGAAATCTCACTTTTTATAATCTGGGACCTTTAAAGGAAATCTTGACGCAATGTGAGAAATCCTTCCAATGCATGCAAAGGGAATCCATCTGAAAAAAACGAAGTATATGTGTGTCTGATCTCAACTGTTTTAAACTAAAAGACAAAAAGTGTACTTACATGTGAGCATAATGTCACCAGCAAAGGCCAATCATTGTAATGTAAATGTATAACCTTTGTGACACCCCCGTGGAGAGCGCTGATCTCGATCATTTCATCATACAAGCACAATTCTCTGTCGTACCGTATACTGTGCTTGAGATCAATAGCAAGTGCCATGTGTGAATACATCTCTGTGGTTGTTTGATACTGTCACTAGGGAGCTACAGGGGCTGCTTAAAAGAATAATAAACTATTCCACAGGCATTACTAAACCAATTCCATTTGTTCCAAAGTGATGCACATTCATATTGGAAAAATAGAAAATACTACGTTGTTTCATGCCCAACATTTCAAATCAGAGCAATTTCTTTGTCACAAGGGTTACGGCTTTCAGCAGACAAGTAGTAGATTCAAAAATATTCTACTCTGCAGTGTAATTCTAGTAATAATGAAAGAATGTAAAAGATAAAGAGATCAGACTAATTTGTACATTTAGTTTGCCAACATCCAGACCTCAGGCTATTTGCAGCTGACGTTGTCTGAGTGGTTTAATCCGACTGTGAGCGCCCATGTGCAGATTGCAGCGGAGGGTCAAACAGTCAGAATGAGGGCAGGAAAAAGGTGGACTGCTTCGCTCGAGTGATCTTCTAAAAGAGACTGCTGAAATAAAGCCGGCTTTTTATTGTATCAGAAGCTAGTGAGGGCTCTGCTCACTGTGGTGGAGAATGGAGAAGCTCCAAATCGTAGCTCTCCATTTATTGCTCAGTCCTCTTTCCGACACTTCAGCTGTGGTCACACGCTTTGGGTAGTGAACGGGAGAAATAAATAGATCGCTGTCACAAGCAGCCCGGCTTGAGATTCCTCCACAGGTTGGCCGGCCAGAACAGTGCAGCAAACTGAGAGGGCTCCGGTATCAAACTGCTGTGCCTACACACTGATGTGGTTCAGGATATTCAGGCCCGACCACAGAGCAGACCCAGAACACAAAGGAGGGATTACTGATCCCCCGGGAACAGCTGGGGGAGATCGACTAGCCTGCTCTGTCCACACTGTTACCACTAAGCAGATAAGGTCTTTTCCGATACTAATTTTATAAAATCAATTTTAACAAAAAGAAATTACAACAACAAAAATATAAAAAAGTAAGTAAGTCACAGGGGCCAGAATACTTTTACTTTTTATAACTTTAAATACAATTTACTGTTAATGCTTCTGTACCTTTAATTAAGTAGGATCTTAAACAAAGAATTTAGTTTTATCTGTAATAGTGTATTTTGTGTTGTTGTACAGGTATTTTTTAATGATGTAAATAATATGAGTACCTATTCCAACAGGGCTACAGTACACAATAGAGTTAGGATCAGGCCCAACCCTACACGGACCCGCATAGTTTCTGTCCAAGGCCGACCCCAGTCCAAACCATGGCAACAGTTTTGGACCCAAGCTTGATTAACATCACAAACTCCGGGCACCCAGCTAGCTCAGTTGGTAGAGCGGGTGCCCATATATAGAAGTTTACTCCTCTACGCAGCCGGCCCGGGGTTCGAATCCAGCCTGCGGCCCTTTGCTGCATGTCACGCCCCTCTCTCTCCCCTTTCATAACTTCAACTGTCCTGTCCATTAAAAGGCCTATAATGCCCCAAAAATAATCTTAAAAAATCTAAATCTAAAAATCACAAATTCCAAAATAAACTCTATATATATATAAAAACACACACACACACACACACACACACACAGGTGCTCATAAGTTTACATGTCCATGCTTAAGTTGACTAAGCATGGGCTTATGGTTATTTCCTGGATCAGGATGCTTTGCATCCTGGTAAAGTTCCCTTGGCCTTTGAAATTAAAATACCCCCCTCCCCCCACATCATCACATACCTTTCACCATACCTAGAGATTGGCATGGTTTAATTTCATTTAGACTAATAGCTGATTTGATTTGCATTGAGAGAGAATTTTATGGAGCTGTATCCCATGCCTATCTCTATGTATGGTGAAGGGTATGTGATAATGTGCTAACTATTTTAATTCCAAAAGCCAAGGAAACTTTATCAGGATGCATAGTATCCTGATCCATGAAATAACTGGCCTTTAATAATAAAAATCTGCCTGTCTCTATGGTAATTTAACATAGGGGTATGTATACATATGCCCCCTGTATTTTAAGGAAGAACATTTATTTATTTATAATATTTTATCCATTCACAATGAAAATTGGGGTCCTTAAAGGTTGGATGTTACCTCATTTTTAATTAAGGCATTAAGATAACTTTCTTAAGATAACTTTTCTTTTTTTTTTAACTTAAGCATGGGCATGTAAATTTATGAGCACCACTGTGTTTATATATGTATGCAGGTATAAACAAATGCTTTCAAAAATGGTAGTGTTATTAGTTTATTTTCATCAATTAACATAATGCAATGAATGAACAGAAGAGGAATCTAAATCAAATCAATATCTGGTGTGACCACCCTTTGCTTTCAAGACAGCATCAATTCTTCTCGGTACAATTGCACACACCGGAACTTGGCTGGTAGGTTGTTCCAAACATCGTGGGGAACTAACCACAGATTATATCTGTTGGTGTAGGCTTCGTCGCAATCCTTCTGTCTCTTCATGTAATCCCAAACACACTTGATGATGTTGAGATCAGGGCTCTGTGGGGGCCTGCCGCCACTTCCAGGACGTATTGTTCTACTTTACACTGAAGATAATTCTTCAAAGATGACCTTGACTAAAGATGACCTTGGCTGGACATTTGGGGTTGTTGTCCGGCTGCAGAATAAATTTGGGGCCAATCATACGCCTCCCTGATGGTATTGCAAGAGGGATAAGTATCTGCCGGTATTTCTCAGCATTGAGGACACCATCAATCCTGACCAAATCTCCAAATCCATTTGCAGAAATGCAGCCCCAAACTTGCAAGGAACCTCCCCCATGCTTCACTGTTGCCTGCAGACACTCATTATTGTAGCACTCTCCAGCCATTAAGCCAACAAACTGCCTTCTGCTACAGCAATATATTTCAAATTTTGACTCATCAGTCCAGCGCACCTGCTGCCATTTTTCCGCACTCCAGTTCCTAAGTTTTTGTGCATATTTGATTCGCTTGGCCTTGTTTCCATGTCAGGGTTATGGCCTTTTGGCTGCAAGTCTTCCATGAAGACCACTTCTGGCCAGACTACCGGAAAGTAGATGGGTGTACCTGGGTCCCACTGGTTTCTCCCAGTTCTGAGCTGACGTCACTGCTGGACATCTTTCCATTTCGTAGGGAAATGAGCTTGATGTGTTTTTCATCTGCTGCACTAAGTTTCCTTGGCCGACCACTGCGTCTACGATCCTCAACGTTGGCAGACTTTATGCAAATGTACCTATAAGAACTGGTACTGGTTTGAAGGCGAAGGGTAGTAACACCAAATATTGATGTGATTTAGATTTTTCTTTTGTTTGCTCACTTTGCATATTCTAAATTGATAAAAATAAAAATCATTTATATTTTGAAAGCATTCTTAGTTTACAGCATTTTTTACACCTGCCTAAGACTTTTGCAAAGTACTGTATATCTCCAAATGGGAGTGCAGCACAGCCCAACAACTGTCACATGTCACATTAAATAGAAAATGTACAGTATAACATTTCTCCTTATTAATGTGAGGCAGTCTCAAAACTGTTCTAGGCAATTGCTGTCAGTGACATGATTTGTGAACAGCAGGCAGTCTTACATACAACAGTACACAGCCCATACAGTATTCATGACATTACACAGAATATAAGGTCTGTATAAAAAATTAAAAAAACACCGGAAAAACCTGATTCAAGCACATGGGAAGTTTGAGAAAATATGCCACCCTAAACCCGGAGGATCGGTCCAAGACCAATCGGGTTCCGCTACATTGTGCATGCAAGGGGTAGTATACACTACCTCATGACTTTTAAAAGTGCCCCTATAAAATGATTAATTTAATATTAAAACTGTTGCAGATCAACTTTTGTGCATCAATGTATTAATGAGCCACTATACTGTGTGTTGGAAGAATTTCTAGCCCTATCTCAATTTGTAGCAACATACTGTACTTCCAAACATGTAAACTGATGAGAAGGAATTCAGGTAGTACAGCATCTGAACCAAGAGACTGAAATGCAGAGGCATGTATTTAGTCACGACAGCATTAGCAACATCAGCGCATTTTAACACACCTCATGTCTCACTGTGTAAAGTCAAAAATCAACTGCTGAACAGACTGAAGCTTTGTTCCACAGCTCCAGAACTGGAAGGCAGTCATGCGGCCCCATGGGGTTATCACCCAGCGGCAACAGCACTCCCCTAATGCAGAGATACGACCGTTCGGAGGCCGATCTGTGGCAGGCAGCGAAACAGGACCAAAGAAGAATGAGTGTGTGGAGCATTAGGGACATATGACTTAATGTTTTCTTCTTGCGAGGAGAAGGTCAGGGAGGCACACTTGCTCGGTTTGGAGTGTTTCTGGAGTGTGGAGAGTTTCTTAGGCATCACGTTGCTGCCTTTTCTTCATCTTTGTGCTAATATCATGGGAGTGCTACTAAAATAGATAGCTGCACTTCGGCTGAGACTAGGTTAACTCGATCAGACAGCCCCAGCTTCCCAACTGGGCTCCCACCGGAAGTTTAGCTCTTTCAGGACAGGACATTTATTCCACATTACATAACATTCTACATTCTATCTTTCATTATTTAAAAACAGCACATTAACAACACAGAAGTGGAATGTTTCGGTCCTAAATTGTTTATAAGGCAGACCTTTCTCAGTGTAATGCAGATGTTGATTTCTATTCTTTTTAAGTCATTAACAACATGTTATCATCCTGCTAGCCTTCTACAGTCTGGTTGTAACAACCTACTCTTCAGATACTCATTATTCATCCTAAAAGTATGGTACTTTACACACCAAGTTCTAAAGCCTTCTAGTCCACCCAGAAAATCTCTGTAAAATAGTGAAAAAGTGAAGGACAATCTGAACAATAGTCTGATAACATACTCTCCCACAGCACGGAGTGTCCCTCTTTCCGCCGTCTCATAAAAGCTTAATGCGTCCAAGCTCTTGAAATCCAGACAAGGAGAGGCCAATTCACCAGCAGAAAGAAGTTAAATTTCACTGCAGAAACTTCCCCAGCAAAAAAGAAAAAAGGCTTTTCCAAAGCCACTTTGCGCAGAAAATCCTATTAAATCTTTCAGCAAAGCCTCCATAAATATTGTGAGGGAAGTGTCCCAAGTCACACTTCCGTCTGTCTGCTACAGAGCAGTGTCCACTTTGCTTGGAAAAACTAATGCTAGTAGACAGTGGCGACCTCACTGCCACTTTACAACCATCTGCCGGATACCAGAAAAAAAATGTCAACTTTGTGAAATTACTTCCTCACTAGTGTTAACATTTTGCGTCTTGTAACCTACTTTGCACACAGACATATCGATATAAAGTAAAACACACAAGCACACCAACCATATAGATTTCTTCTTAGCACGTAAATGGATTAGTACGTAAAAGCCCTTCACTAAAAAAAAGTCAATATGCCTTCTGACAAACCCAAAACCATTTTAATATGATCAATACAAGAGAGAAAACACATTTACCAGATAGAGAGGAATTATTGGAAAGAAGTCTCACCTCTCTCACAGGTGCTATCCCAGAAGCCAGTTCCAGTACAGTCACAGACGAAGCGGTTCCATCCCTCCTTACATGCTCCGTGGTTCTTGCAGGGGTTGCTATCGCACTGTTTCCCCGTCACCTTACTGCACGAAGACTTGATACCGGTTGCATTTTGGGACTGATATATCTGCCGAATGTCCTTGCTACGCCCGTCGATGAACAGATCCCGGACACAGCCCACGTAGCCGTAGTTGAGCATAGCGGTCCAGAGCTCCGTGGGGAGCACCAGGCCCGCCCGGCTGTCAGGCAGCCCACCCAGATAAAGGTCCCCCTCCAGGTCCAAGATCTCGTTTTCCCCGCTGGCTGTGAAAGGGGTCCGGCGGCTATTTACCGAGATGATGCCTGGAGAAAGAAAAATCCATTCATTATTACTGTAAATACTGGCCTACACTGCAAAATGTACATGTCAACATGTCATATAATCTACTCCTATCATATGCTTTAAAATGACTGTCTCGGGAGTGAGATCATCTTGTATATCTTGTTTCTGGTAGATTTTTTTTTTTAATCAAGTGTAATGTTCTACTTCTAAGTGATCTGCCACATTTAGCTCGCTGCCAGAAAAGAACACTTGCTTGCTTGGTTGAAATAACAGGAACTCCACTGAAAGCCAGTGACATGTATTGCCCTCATTTTTCATTATGTGGCACTGATATTTTAGGACTGAACACAAATGATGTTGTCAGACTAAATGTGAGAATAACAAGCCCCTTTTTTGTTGAATATTAGGTAAAAATGCAGATAGATTTTTGGTAATTTGCAACCAGAAGCTCTAAGTAATTGCTGGTAAACACGAGCAAAAACTTGTAAAAAAAAAAGGCTGAGTGAAAAAGCAAAGCACGTCTGTGTCTGTGATGACGTGGTCTGGTTAGGTCGACTCTGAAAGACCTCTATTTGAGTCATGCAAATTACAGAATAGAGGGCAGAAAAAAAATCAGTCAGAGGAGAAATAAGTTTGCACCCAACAAAATAAGCACTCCACTGGCATAGGATCTCTGTATGTGTGTGATCTAACAGCACAAAGACCTAGAGTAAATAGTTGATACAGTCTATGTTCCATGAGGCAATTTTAAATATTTTGTACATCCTTTGAACCCAAATTAACATACTTTCTATGCATCAAGACAAAGCTGATGCAACAAGGTTTATCCAAGTAAAAAACTAAATAATTGCAAGATCTTTAAGCAAACTAGAAGTTAAAGTTTGCTGATGCGGTTTGTTGATTTCTTTAACCTAAGTGAACACAGTAGAAAAGTAAGTCTTCAATTAAAATCAAGATCATTAATAAACCAGAAATTGCCAGACATGTACACTTGCAATTAAATACTAATTACAGACTGGGCCTTAAAATATAAATAACGAAGAAAAAGAGGGTTTACCTTTACTCTGTTTTACAATTATTACCTCTCTCTGCACCTCTCTGTTAGCCCACACTGAGATGGAGCTGAAAAGAGCGCGGTCTTTACCCAAACTTCAAATTTAGCCATTCCGCAAACGTCGTAATACAAGTTATCACATTTTACTTGTGTTATATAGTCTGTTGCAGCCAGACAGAGAGATTCTGGCTGGATATCTTTGTGGACAAGAAATTGAATTCACTTGCAACTCATTAACATTTCACTCAAGCCACAAGTGTGATTATGCCTGTTCTTAACCATCCCTCAGTCTGCTATCCATATATCTGTCACATCCCTCTTTTTCCCAGTGAAAATCCTACTTTCTACTCTGCTATCGCACTGGGGGCTGTGCCGGTGATTAATCAAAGCAGCGAGCTCTGACACGCCGCTAAATTGGCTGCTCTAACCTGATATATAACACAGGCTGTAGCGCCGACTAACACACCCTGGTTCTCTGGAGGATCGCACCTAATACAGAGACCGTGTTGGGTTTTGCAGCTCTAGGCAACAGAAGTTTCTAACCCTTTTCTCTAATATAATCTTCTAATACTTTTTGTGTATGTGGCCATGTTTTGAGGTTAGAGGACATACAGATGGAGGGAAGCGAGGGGAAACAGAGTCAGTAACTATCTAGAGAGAATTATGGCTTTATCCCGGCAATAAATCATCGCTGAAATTAATATATTGAGGAAGTTTATATAATTCTGGGGTTGTGAGGAAGAAGCTGAAACAAGAAGTCTTACAGCTGGTGCAGTTCCATTGTGGACGCTAGAGTGAGTCTACAACAGGGGCCGGCAACCAACTTAATATGAAGTGCCATTTTAAAATGTTCTTGGTAATCAGCATTAAGTCTGCCATCGTCTTCTGAGCCGTTATTTTTCCCTTTGCGCCACATTCTGCCAAGAAGGCAATGATTACTAGCCAATCAGAGGCAGAATACTGTGGGGCGGGTCTTTGCAGAATGTGGATGGGAAAAGTCATTCAAACTAACAGGCAGCGCAATAGTATAGAATAGTAGCATAGAATGGTAAAGTTGTCTGGAAGAAAATGGTCTTGCAAGTTAGTGCAAAGGTGATGATAGTGAAAATTATTCACTATTTCTATTTTGAATTCCGAAGAAAAGAAAACATTTTAATGTCAGTTTTTGTTAAGGATTAGTTGATTTGTTAATTATTTATTAGAACATTAATAAATGGCCATTTTTATGAGTCTATTTTAAGCTACAGCCTACAGCCATGCCATAGGCTATGTGATGCTGCACAGTGTTGTCTTGGCTGAATGCTAACATCACATGTTAGCATACTCACAGTGACAATGATATGATTGATTGGCATGCTGTCACTTGCCATTTAGCACTAAACACAAAGTACGGCTGAGGTTAAAGGGATTATAATGCTGCCAGCATGGCTACAAATACACAACATTATTATATTGGTAACAGCCTCTCACATCTATAGTTTTGTTGTTTATATTCTAAATTAAATACCTTTGGGTTTGAACATTAAAAACAGCACTTTGGGCTAGTGTAGTGACAGGCATGGGGGGACGGGCATTTAATATTTTTGACATTTTAAAGACTTCTTGCTACAGTACTTAATGCATTGTAATACTTAATACATGAAGTGCTGTTCAAATTGGGATTTTCTTTTTATTTCACACAAAAAGAGGAATGATAATCTATAACAAAGTTACTGCAGCAATACTGCAGGAAGTACTAGTCATTCTTCACTCAGTATTTTAGGATATATTGCAAAGGAAGCACACTGTTATTTCCCTTGGTTTGTTCCCTCTGTATAGCAGTTCAATTTTTGCCTTGTCAGCTCTGCCTATAAATTCATATACAGCATAGCCAAAGGCTACACATTTTTAATTGAGCCAGGAGTTCAGCTGCTTGATCGAAGCCAGTCTTAAATATGCGTTTGTGTGTAAAAAAGAGAGAGAAATGAAAAGCGAGACCCCCAGAGCCTATCCGCCACACCAAGCTGATCACAGTTTAACAACCTGTGACAGTGATGTTAAACAGAAACAAACTTTCTAACTAATCGTAAACATTGTGACTTAAGTATAGCTTGAAGAAAATCTGTGAAATTTCAGTTTAAACTTCCGAATGAAAATTGATTTCTGACTAGAGTTTCTCCGATATCAATACCAGTATAGGGGAAAGCCTCCGATACTTTCAAAAATTCTGGTGTCGGTGAGAACGCGAGTCTATGCATTGATCCAATACCAAGTAATTTAGCCTTGGATAAAACAGCTGCTTACTATGTACAAAAGCATACACAGCAATTTTTTCAGTTATTATCACTGACTATATCCACTAAGTGTTATTTCTGGGATTGCTTTGGTGCCGCCGAAAACTTCATTGTGTCTTTCTTTGTGTTGACAATTTGTTGGATTTCTGAGGACTATAGTTAACTGCTCCTCAGATCTCTGACAGATAAAAACAGACAGCTAGCTAGATTATCTGTCAAATCTGACTTTGAATGTACACATTTTCGACCAAAGAAGTTCCTTCCTGAAGCTATTTTACAGATGCGTCGTTTTAACACTGGTATCGGATCGGTACTCAGTATTGGCCCATGCAGAAATTCAGCTATTGAGGCAGTTTTTGCCTTCCTTCCCTTTCCCCTTTCCCCTCCATGCTTACCTGAGCGGCCGTCCCTCTGGATGTCCACGTGGTGCCAGGCGCCGTCGTTGATCTTAGCCTGTGTGGCCTTGACTTTGATGGTGCCAGAGCCCATGTCCAGCAGCAAGTACAGCCCCCCTTCCAGCAGCTCCACTGCAAAGAAGTCCACCTTGTTGTTCTTCTGGCCCTTTGCGTCCCGGCGGTCCTGGGGCTTGCCGTGGGTGAAGAGTATTAACCCATTGGGTTCCGAGGTACGGAAGTCAAAGGAGATGGAGCCTACGCGTTTGGTGTTCCACTTGGGCAAGGCCAGGTACGAGTCCGGCGTCTCGAAGTTGATGGGGTCGAGGGTGGGAACGTTTTCGCACTTGAAGACCACATCCCCCTGGAGTTTCATCTTGGGGTCCACGATGCGGGCAAGGCGGGACAGCTCCAGCCGGATATCGTTGTTCTTGTACACCACCTGGGGAAGAAATACAAAAGGTTTGGGGTATTGATCATGCCGTGCATGCAAGTGTAAAGATGATATACCTCAGTGTACATTTTTTCTTGGAGGGATTTGTTTTTCATTTAGTTTTTTTCCAGTAGGGGATAATTTGCCACTGCAGAATTGCACTCCAATGCAAACTGTAATATCATAGCGTCATACTTTAGTGATATTCCATAGTGCTGATTTCGAAGACAGCTGGATCGATAAAACTAATATCTTCTAAAGTGTGTGTGGCCCAATTTGTTTCTCAGTCATTTTCTATTTCAACTCCAATTTCCCCAAGATGAAAAGGAGATTGTACACAAATGCATCACTGTATTTTCATTAGATTGAACACCTGCCGACTGAGCGTGAAGTGCAAGAAGCGATTGCTAAATTATTAGTGAGTCTGTCTCTTTGATGTTCAAAAACAGCAGTATTCATGAAGATGGGGTCAAAAAATGAGCATCTGTGTCCCTGTGAGAATATAGACAATATTCTACTTAATTCACCCACAATAAAATTGCTCCAACCCCCTAATCCACAAAAGGAGAAAGCAGCCCCACATCATAGTCAAACACAACAAAATACCACAGAAAGAGAGAGTAGAATATTGTCAATTGGAATCCATTGAGGCAGAAAATTAATGTTTCTATTTTTTTTTCACGGAAGGAAGACAGGCTTTTTCTGTTATATGAGGGCAGTGTGTGCGCAGGAAACAGCAACACTGTTAGAGGGAGCACAGCTGTCAGCAAACAGATTTTACTGCTGTGGGATTACCGATAATCCTGGAAGATTTGACAGTAAATCAACACAGGTGACGTGGGCGCTGAGGAGGGCTGACGAGAAAGGGGGGGGGGTAAGGACATTAGAAAAGATGGAAACTGCGTGAGAAAGAAAATATTTCTGGAGGCAAATAGAGAGAAAAAGACAGAGAGATCTGGAAGATTAAATGCTGGAAGGCCAATTAGTGCTACTGGGTTTCAAAATGTCATGTGTGTAAATGATCACAGGTCCTGATGCATAGGAATAGCCCTGTAATGATCATTTCCTTTCAAACGATAACAAGGATATATATAATGTATAAACACACAAAACTGAAAACGTATATAAAAGTAAAGAAAAAGAATTTCAACATATCACTAGATCTGCTTGTAAAATGGATAGGTAGAAGCCCTAGGCTTCTCAGGTCCTACCAGCAGTCTGTCTCACAACTAAATCACCGTCAAACAGGATAAATCATCTGCTGATTATTTTCTTGATTCATCAATTAATCATTGGATCTATGGACAAATCGCTATTGCTTCCTCAAGCGCCGCCGCCATTAATGCAGAGTAAGCGGAACCCACTTCCACAGACAATGAAAGCGTAAATGTTTGTGTTAATCACGGTCAGCGGTCGCATAGTCCGACAGGCGAGGGATACTCTGTATGAACGGGAAAGTTATTCGGTAGGAACGTTCGGGAGTGGGGGGGGGGTACCACAGCTGTCCAACCCAGTAATTAATTAGTAATTAAACCCAGAAGGAATTAGCTTATGGTTAATATCAGCAAGCTCTGTAATTACTTGCCATGTAATCAGAATAAATGCAGCATTTAATAAAAACAAGAAAACACATGTTATTGTTGGAGTGGAATTTTGGCCAGTGACTGTAAGAGTAGCCAGCTAGCAAGAGACAGGCAGGGTGACGGCTCCCCATCGGCCCTGTGTGGGCAGATCTAGGTCTAGGTCTTGTCTGCATTCCACTCAGAATGCAATGGAAACATGAGGAATTAATGGAGATGTATTAAAGTAAAATTCGTTGCATAGAGCAGAGGCTTTTATTTTTAAAGGTTTACTGTCCGAGCAGCAAATAGCAGAAGGTTAGACGTCTGAAATCCTTTACATATATTACAATGCTTTACGTGGCTTTGCAAGTTAGGTGCCACTAGAGTATCAGCAGCGTGTTTACTTCAGCCTCCAACTGAAATTAATGTGTAAAATGTCAGAAAAGTGAAAAATGACATAATAATTATCATAATATCTGAATTTACTTGAGCCCGAGGTGACATCTAAACAGCGATGAGCCCAAAGATTTCCAGTTTATTACACAGAACACAAATATAAGCAGAATATGTGTACAAATTACTGTAGAAGCTGGAACAACAGAATGTTTGGCATTTTTGCTGGAAAAATGATTTGGAATTAAATGATTTTAACACATGGAGGAACACGAGGAACAATGCGGATTCCGTCCTGGTCGTGGAACAACGGATCAGATCTTTACTCTCGCAAGGATCCTGGAGGGAGCC
>NC_048424.1:19706887-19754837 GCF_013103735.1 Etheostoma cragini
TCCCCTGCTGGAGCTGCTGCCCCCGCGACCCGATACCGGATAAGCGGTCGAAGATGGATGGATGGATGGATGGATGATTTTAACACTAATTATTACCCGCTAATCAAAAAAAAAAGTTGATTTATTTACAGCAGATCGACTAATTGATTTATCTACTAATCATTTTTGCTCTAAAATGACATTTCCATCAGTGGAAATTAGTTAGAAAAAAACATCCTGATGCTGCTGCCATGTTTGAGTAAGCTAAGCATGCTAATACGGCTCATGGCTTCAGGGATCATCTCTGTTCTTTTTGTCTGCATGTGATTATCAGCTAAAATATGAGAGAAAATGTAGGCAAAATTTGACTTACTGATTATTGTCAATCAACAGCAGCAATTAGAGAGGAATCCACCCAAACAGCTGTCAAATTAAATGTTATTTCTTATAAACTATCAAATAAAAAACAAGGATGATTTGAAAAATTATGTTTCACAGAAATGTTGCAACTGCCCTGTAGCTCAAAAATCTTTTAGCTTTAACCAGCATTACTGATCTGATCTCTGAAAAACTGTTTTTATGTCTTCTTCTGAAGCCAAACACCTTGCGTTCAAATTTCAGCACGCTTTTAGACTACTCTAGGGCAAGAGAACAAACTGAATATTACATTAAAAGTGAAAGAGAGAAGAAACAGATACTTTAATGCTGCCAATTTGCAATGTACAATTTTTCTCTAACAACGCATGTGATGGTCACTGTTACTTAGATGTAAATCATTCAAACTTGCCAAAGTTCAAAGGCATTCTTTCTTCAAGACATTTTTTAGATATTGTGACACAACACAAGGTTTCCATCAGAGCCAGGCTGTTCTTTTACTACTAAAAAACAAAGTTTGTCTCCTTGACTCGTAAAAAACATATTCTCTATCGTTACAAGACAACTGAGTCTTTACTCTTTACAAACTCTCCCAGGCACTGCAATGGTATGCTGGGATGTACTAAACTTATCTGTGTCCCCCCCATCTGTTTTAGGATTATGATTTTGTCTGTTCGGCTACAGGCTGATCAATAAGGTAATCAAAATAATGCCATAAAAGGGGAACTGACTGCTGCGGCTATGTGTACCTCATCTTCTCCTTTGTTACGGCTGTGCTTTGCTACGCTATCCTTCGGCCTATCAACAGCCTTATGGGGCCCATCTATAACACATGCACAGGGGACTGTAACAACTCCATAAAGCTGAGCTCCTCCATCTCTGCTCCAGGATGGTGTATTGATTGGGCCCTGGTAAGGGTGAGGGAAGGGCAGCTGGGTGGAAGCGCAAAAAGAGTGTACTACTACACACACACGCACACACAGAGACAAAAAAACAAAAACACAATCTCCTCCCTAATCTACTTCAGATCGGTGCTCATATCCTCTTGGCCCCGGCCACAGCTGCTGTCGGCTCACGATTTAGCCCCGGTGTTAATGAAGAAGCGGGGTCATTTCACTGAAATAGAGTGAAGATACAAACACAAACAAGGTGCAAACGCACACGCACACGCACACACACACACACACACACACACACACACACACACACACACACACACACACATTTTCTAAGTGTAGATCAATGTAGCAATTGTGGGTACATATTGATGAGAAAACTGGATGAGTGGCAGAACTGATGACACAAGAGATAGAAGACTCAGTTATAATTACTGGGAATCAATAAGAATACTATTCTACAATGTCTGAGCTGTGACTGTATTGAACCCAGTGAAAAGGGTCAGTTACCCAAATCACAAAAAAACATCTTTCCAATGTTGCCTTTTGCCCGCCATGCGGATAGTTCTGGATTTAGGTGAGTTTTTAAAATGTTTTGTTTCCAACCCAATATGATGGAGGTGATGGAATTTAGTTTGTGCTGCTCAAAGTATCAACACAATCACATTTCAAAAATCCTATCAGCAACATGTCTTTCTTGATAATAATGTTAACTACTTTAACTGGGATCTACAGTATATTCTGCTGAAGGGCTCTACAGCAAAGTCTTTGGATTAACCAGGATACTGTTTAAATGAAGACCTATTTCCTTTTTCCATGTGTCATGTTACAAGACTATAAGCACAAGACATAAAAATCCATTTACTTTATGGGTTTGCAGCAGCAGTGGATATTTTACATCTCAGCAAATAAAACTAGCATTTTCGTTACTTGGGTGAAACGGACACACACACACACACACACACACAGACACACACGCGCACGCGCACGCGCACACACACACACACACACACACACACACACACACACACACACACACACACACACACACACACACACACAATGGTGGTCCATTCAATCTGTGACCTGAACTTGCTGCAACCCTCCCTGCAAATCATATATGATGTTGTTGCTACACTGCTCAACATAACATGCTATGCCTCTTCAACATAGCATACATGTAGCCATTAGTGTCTAATTCAAGGATTCCACCTGGGGCGAGAGTGTGCTTCATTGCAGGAAGTGACAGGTAAGAGACTTGGCATAATTAACTATACATATAGACCTTTTTACACTCAATAAATCTGTCTCATTCATCTGTCTCAGACTAAAATAGAACAGTCGAACATGGCACCACATGCACTGCTGCTAAAGATTAAACAGTTACTGTTGCACTCTTACTGAAGATTAAGTACTTCTCAGCAGGTTCTTTAATTTAAAACTAGATATATTTGTTCCAAACATTTAATTTCTGAGGGAACACTCAAACCACTGATCTCCATCTTAAAGTCATACGTACACATGCTTGCTTATCTACTACTATTTGTTGCCTTTCACTACATCACAACACTCTACGGCCAGCGACCAGGACCTTCACTGGCTCAGCGCTAAAGAGATAATCTTCAAGTTCATAAGCTTATCGGCATCAACTCTCTTGTATCGTTGTTCGCATACTAAATCCAAAGCAGTTCAGCCAGTGTCAGGGTTTACACCAACATTTTAATCTCCATTGTTGGTCCTGGGTGATATACTGTGGGCCTTAACCATATCTCAGCATGCTTTTATCTTGACTGACGGAAGTGTTTGCAGTCGGACATTCTATTGACTTCTAAGCATCACTACCACTCAATTCATAACACACTACAGCTGTTTGCACAATACTGAACTACGCCGTACAACTGGGGGGTGTTTTTTTTTAATAAAAACCTACATGTAAAATGTCTAAGGTCATTTTGTGAGTCAGCGGTCTCCTTTAAGTCCCTTCTTAAAGGTCCGATATTTAATATATTTACTGTAATAAATCCAAAAATGACGCCAATGCATCATCAGATACTGAGGAAACATACAACGTTGATATACTATCTTTTCTGACACAATGCTGATGGCAGTATATTTTCCTTTTGTAATTTCTATTCCGTGACGGATTTCTGTTTGTGTTTTGGTGTGTTGTTATCAACTGCCCAGTTTGACAGCCAGGCCGGGTTGCCAGATATACCTGGAAAAATTTAAACCCAAAGCGCTACAGCTGTACCGTCAGTACAGCCATGCAAACAGCAAACAAACAAACGGGATCACGGAGATATATTTTACCCGACCTAATGAAAAACGGCATGTTTCTAACAGTTGCGTGACCAGAGACGTAACAATCGGGTAAATATTGGAGATGTATTTGAAAGATTGAGACAGTTTAGAGCCCAAAAGGACGCAGAGTTGGCAAATTTCCTCCTCAACAGCTAACCATTAGCTTCAGATTAATAGATCACGGCTACTAGTTAGGGGCATTATTTGTTATTTCAACATTTCTGTCTTCACATTGAACTATATAGCTTATATTTTATAGTACCTGAGTTGTTTACATACTTGAGACACAGTAAAGTTATCCTGACTGGTCCTGAACTGAACTTCGAGTCTGGGGAGGAGGGGGCGGGAGAGATGACTCTTTCCAGTATTTTGTACTGCAGTAACTATTTTAAATCACTAGATCACACTAGTGAGTACTACATCTTGCACCTTAAAAGGTAAAGGTTACAAAACAGATCCAATAAAGGCCTTTTAAAAAGAGTATGATGTTCCAAAAAAGGTCTAATCTTTTTAGCCGTAAAAAAAAAAACATCACTCCGCTTATCAGTTATCATATGTGTAATTATGCTCTAAGGGCCACTGATTCCAGAATAAGTTTTGTAAGATTATATAATGAAAGGCTTTGAGTTACCCAGAAATAAATATGTAAATAAGTTACCTAAAACCAAACTTAGCTTAGCCGATGTGAGGGTGAATAATTCCATAATAATTTGTTCTAATAAAGTCTGAGGTTTGTACCCATCCATCACTGTTTGGCCCTCTAAGGGAAAATTTTAAAAAATAAAAAAGAGCAAAAGAATTATTAGGACAGGATGACATTTCCATTTGGATTGGGGGGGGGAGAGAAACAAGCGTTGCCTGAAAATACTGTGGTGACTAACACAAAACTGATGACGACAATGTCCGTCTGAAATGCCAAATATTGGTCTCTTGACCTCTCTCCTCTTCTTCTCACTTAATCATCACTCTCTTGATCTCCGTCCATATCAGCATTTTTCTGTTTCTGTCTCACACCTGCTGACATTCACCTCACCTACCTGTCCTCTACTACATTCTGTCACTCCCCCTTTTTCTCCAATACTTACACCTTACACAACTTCTCTGCTTGTTACTTATCTCCTTCCTGTTCCCTCCACCTCCAGCATGCAGCTCCTTCTCTCCCATGCCCCAGCCGCCCCCACAGTCTGACACAAGTTGCCATAGCACAGCTCCAGTGCCCCCGTGGGTGCTCTGTGACACCAAAGGGGAGGGGCTGGATGGCGTGAGAGGGGGTTGGGGTTGCAGAAGGCACTCCAAATATGAGGCTGACTGGAGAAGAAGCCGGGGCGGCTGCCCACTGGCCCTCGGTCACGTGACATGCTGCAGCCCACATAGCAAAACACGCGCATAGGCGGGACCTGTGTGTGTTGTGTATGGATGACATCCCATGTAGCCTACGGTGGCAGATGAGTGCAGTGGAGACTGAACAAGAGAGAGCTTGGGATGGTGGCACACAGCATCTCTTTTGTTGTCGGACAGAAGAGGAAAGGAAGGCATTTGCGTGCTACAACAACACATGCCTCCATCAGCTCTAAGGGATGCACTTCTTTAAATCCCACAGCAAACAGAGACCAATATGCAGCAACATTTCTGCTCCCATAGCATTTGGAGCTGTCTTGCCAGACATTACACACACACAGAGTCAGAGAGAAATACTGACACACTCTGATCTGAGCAATGGGCCAAACAAAACCGAATAATTTCCTCATTATCTAGGGATATTGAATCCAAAAGAAGAGGTGGAGGGGGCAGGAAGAGATAAGAGGGTGAAGGAGCACAAGAGAGAGGCAGAGAGACAAAGGGATGATGCATAAGGAGTGCTTAGAGGTGAAAAAATAGATTCAGACACGCACAATCCAGCGTTTAGAAACACTTTTCAAGTTGGGCTTCATACAACAGCCAAAGAGATATTGTGAGTGAAAGAAGTATATGGGGGAGATCACACAGCCCTTCATGAGCAGTTTGTATAGTTCTGGGTAGCAGCTGGCATAAAGCCTGCTTAACAGAGCAACACACAATACCTCCACTACCTAACCACATGGTGAATCACCGCCATGATTCTGTCGACCAAACGTTCTCTAATGACCAACTCAGGCTGAGTTACACCTGTTCTAATGGAAACACATGTTGCCACTGCACCACAATCAATGATTAAAGTTCTTTATAGTAATTCTGCCTCCATAAAGCTGCATTAAGCCAATATTTTATATGAGCATTGAGTCAAATAACATGAACTCTGATATTCCCCTGAGTAACATAGCAGCATTCGGCTCATTGTTTTGGTTTTCTTGTGTGGTTCAGTCCCACAGCTCTCATCAACCTTTTTTCCAGCTATGTGGGCAACGATTTTCGGGCAAAAAGTTTTTGTTTTTTTTTACTTACAGAAAATACTGTTATGAGAAGTTGGTGGGGACCAAAAATGGAGCCAAAAGAAGGACAAATATTGGACTTACATTCATCAGGAAACCAGAAACATGGCAACAAATAAACGTACGCTGATATCTAAGTGGATGTGGATGCAGGTGCAACAACCCAAAACAGCATCATACAATTTACAAGTTAGATAACACAGCTAACGGAAGTGTGGACAAAAGCGGTACGTTACATTAGATGTAATCTGTTCCTCCTTTTATACCATGGTCTGGGTGAATACTTGATTCACCCATCATTGGATGCAGGGTGTCCATAAAATAGTAATGTAGGACACCTACTAAAGAAGTTTCAGTGAAACTCACCGTTTACTGTACTAAATGAATGTGCTACATTAAAACAAAAAGGAAATGCGGATCTGTTATTTCCAACTCGTCCTCAGAACACCACAGGATGGCGCTAAAACACAAGCCGTATGAAGTGAGTTATACTGCCCCTCTGGACCTTCTGCATCTTCTTTAACTGGCTATGCTCTGGACTGACCTTGTTTCACAGCGAATAACAGTATCTCACATCCTGTTCCCCGTTCAGAACGCTACTTCAGGCTGCGACCGACAGTAACATTACACATCACGGATAAAATTGTTTGTAAAAGTTCTTATATTGTTTTGGGGACAATGACATGACTGGATAGCTAGCTTTTCTTGTTGTTCAACCTACTGTCAAATTATTTTTACTGATGGCCAATTGTACACAATGTCATTGACTTTGGATTTTGTCAGCATAGCGTTAGCTTTCTGGCTTCTAGTTGCGCAAACTAGAAAAATCTCCCGTTGCTGATGGAGTCAAGTCGTATCCTTTCTATTTCCTTAAGTTGGTATTGCATAAGAACCTTATAGGATGGGAATGATTGTTCCAGGTATTGGTCCAATCGTCAGGCTTAACCAGGGAAATAGAGTTATTGTTTGAAAAAACTTTAGATTTCGATTGTAAAACTAATTAAAATATAAACTACTTTTTTACGCAGCACCGTCGTCCATCAATACCTGGATGGACACCTCTTCGGGCATTAACCCTTACATAATCTCGTTAGGTGTGTTGCCCACAGTGGCAGATGGGTGAGGAGGCACAGATGAAGATTAGTATATTTAGCCCTTGTGTGGGAATTTACTGCATCACCATGTGCATACATACAGAAAAGCAAGGCTTCCCAACAACTTTCTTCATCCTACTACTCGGTAATGGAGTAAACCACCAGTGGGGGAGTCAAATACAAACAATTAGTCCTAACAGATACTGTATTTGTAAATTTTTTTTAATATGCGCGTTCACAGATTAATAATTAATTGCTACTTAAATATTGATGTGTCTACTAGCGTCGGGTGATAGCTTTAAATATCCCATGGCTGCCAAGATCCTCCCATGTTGCAAAAGAACAAACATGAATAAAACAAATGGCTTGAAATACAATACCATAAAAAGGTGTGCATCATTTTGGCAAGGGGAACGACAGACTAAAAACCAACTGAGCCTGTTTTCCGAAGACAAAACACAGCAAGGTTGTTAATGATCACAGGTACATTTGAGTTTAGTCACAGCTTAGGATGTGTTATCTATTTATTCACGGAGCCTAAGGTAGCCCTGCAGGCACGGCTCGGTCAGTAGCTAGAAATGTATGCAAGGTATTTGTCTCTGTGAGAAATAGAAAGTGGCAGAGCGGTTTGAGGGTGGACCAGAAATGCATTAGCCAATGTGGTAATGACTGGGGGAACAGCAGCCTGAGCCACTCAGTCGAAACATAAAACAATGCAGACAAGGTGACTTTCTCTAAGCCCAAACGTGGTTGCTTGTGAGTGTGTGTGTGTGTGTGTGTGTGTGTGTGTGTGTGTGAGACACAGGGTACTGAAAACAAGATGAAGGGTAAAAGAGTGTGGTCTGACAGAAGCTAAGTTGGCTAAATGAAAGGCATGTTGGAAGGTGCTCGACTGAGCTTGGCAGGACATCACAAGGCTTTCTGGCTCTTGTCAAATTTGAGGTTGTGATAAATATATAGAGAAAAGGAAAAGAGGGTAGAGAAGTATGAGCAGGAATATGTCACTGAATTAGAATCAATTATAATTTCAATTTCAATCGCTCAACTTGAATTTTTAAATTAAATTAAGTTTAAATTACCAGCATCAATTACCAGCATTACTAGCATCATTTGAAATTGAATGTATTTAGTGGGGAAATGGATTCCAACAAACTTGAAACTGAAAGTAATATCAAACTGTAATATGAAACTGTATTTGATCCTCAGTGAAAATTTCAACTCTCTATACACTTTCACATTCAGTTCTAACAAATCAATTTCAGTTTACAGACACGCATACGGCCGTTGAGGAAGAGCAATCCGTGTACATTACACCACAAAGAATTAGCTAGCTAGCGCACCCTGCAGTCCCTCCGCCTCGCTCCCCGCTGCTATGTGACTACTTTGCCGGGAGGAGAGCAGGCGGTACCCCCGGAGGAACGTTCCGTCAATGGTTGTAGCAACTCTGAGCTGGGTCTAACCTTTGTAACGGCAGCACCACAAAGTTATTTGATCCCGGACCGCCCGGATCTGCAAAGTGTCTGTTGCTTCCATTTCTGCAGTGACCCCAGCGACAAACTGGCCGCACAAAGCACCGTGAGCTATTTTCATTTCGGCACATATGTTATCAATCTCTCTTTTTGTTTCCATTGTTAAAAGAAAGAAATGTAGAGTTAACGGCAGCAAAATCACACTTATTCTTATTTATTTCAGTCAAAAATTGTATATTTTTGTTTGCATCCAAAATGATTAGGCGATGGTTTGAAGGTGTTGGAAGTACAGCTCCAGTTTACTTCAAGGTTGATATCTGATCAAAGCTAGACACTTCCACCGCTTCCTTCAAAAGATAAACACAGGGAATATCCATTATGGTACACGGTGTTGGATTTCCCCATTTAATATGATCTGTCTTTCATCTTTTGGCAGCATCTGAGGCACATTAGTCCAGTAATGTCATCGTTTTCCTTTTAACACTGCAACAGAACGGCTATGGCTTTAAAATATCACTCAAAAAACACAATATAGGGACCACAATGCCATTCTCCCAAAAATATGTTTTAAAAAGCAAGATAAAATCACACGTAATGAGAATATTATATTTAGTTTACAAATAAGAGCACTGTTCCATACCACAGGTACCCACATAAGTAAAGCAACTGGCACCCAGTGCCAAGTTAAAACATAATGCTGTATCTGAGACTGCTGCTGCTAAACTGCAGAAATGAATATAGACTTTTTTACAGCTCTGAAGAGCCACCAGTCCTCCCTTTATTATCATTACTTGCTGCAGAATAAGTAATGGGGAGCAAAATGTAAATAACAGGGCACTTAATATATTTTTTGGCTCTACTCACAAGCTCAAAGAGCCAGCAACTACATAATAAATGTCCCGAAACAACAAAGCTTTTTCCTATTTCATCATAGGCAAATATTTCTTTCAGATTGCTGCCCATTGGGAGGCGTTTTAGCGGCACACTCAAGACAATGCAGCAAATTATATGAGACAGAAGCAATTTTTGGGATGTTTTCTCACACACAAACAGTAAGTGTTATGAATTAGATTAAGCAAGGGAATATTGAAAGTCGGGTATTTTCTCTGCCAACTCAGCAGCTTAATTGATAATGCAATTTCATTTTATTCTCCTTTCCTTTCAAGGAAAGTATGCTGATTATACTTCATCTAAAACAGCTGCATTGGCAAGTTAAATACTAGAAAAAAACCTGCGCATGTGGCTTTACATACAGAATACGCATTACAACAACATCCCGAAACATTGAAAAATCAAACACAAATGCAGATCCGATATTGTGATTACAGGTCATGCATGTGTTTTCTATGTATTCATTTGAGTCTCTCCTACCTCTTTGAGGCAGCCCATGAAATTGTTGCTAACTGGAGATCCTGGCAGGTCGGCAGTGCTGGGGCTCCCACCCACGTAGAAGAAATCATCGGAGCCCAACATGGTGTAGTCTTCCTGGGTGTAGCCAGTGGTAGTGAGGATCCCATCAACGGAGATTGTCACCTGTTGAGGGGTAACACATAGCCAAAGCCGAGCCATTACACTCTGGGATTCGAACCAGTGCCGTGTATAAAACACACCTCCTTCCTTGGTCTGCATTGGAAATGAGCTATTTGAGCTTTTCTTTAGGTCCCACACTGTACTGCAGGTTGCTTTACAGAATCCTTTGGTACCTTGAAGCGATTGGTTGTTTGGACCAGACAGCGTTTGGATTTTGTTAATGGATTTTTTTTTTGCCATAGGATTCACAGGACAGGTAAAGAAAATATGGCAGAGGCATATTTTCTTTATCTTTGATGGGGGTAAGAGAATGGATTGTAGGTTTGGTTTTGAAACTTCAGGTTGGGGGGGAGGGTTAGTACAATGTTCAAACCAAGGACAAATTGATTGCACTTGTCTTAGGTTTCGGGATTTATCTAGTAACTGCAGACGCACACACACACACACACACATCTACTTTACACACGTATGCCAATGCGCGCACGCACACACACACACACACACACTCACACATAGACAAAGACGTACGCACGCACGCCTACAGTCATTCTCACGCCATCAGTCTCACATTTACTCCTGTCTTTCAACCTATATATACACATCTATATATATATCCACACTCATGCAAAACAAAGGGAGGCTTTTCACACCACATCAATGTGCAAACCAAGATCATCACCATTAGAAGGCAACTTAACCACATTTAATTGGACATGTAAGGGAGTAAGTGGATCAATGGTGCCATACAAAGCTGGAGCAGGCCACACAGGTGTAGAGGCTCATGCACAGTCCAGACCAGAGCCCATATTCAAAGACACTCTCAGAATAGCTGATGCTGATCTCTGATCTCATGGCTGCAGTGGGGGAATGTAAGTAAGTACTATGTAAGCATTTACTCAAGTACTGTACTTAAATTTGAAGGTACTTTTACTTTATTTGAGTCATTTCTTGCCACTTGCTACTTTTCAAAGACAAATTTAACTCTTTGCTCAATTGGATTCATCTGACAGTTCTAGTTACTAGTTACTTTACAAGATGTTTAGACACAAAAGACATGTAGTTTATAAAATAAGATGTTTTATTATAAATGAAACTAGCCAACATTGTATAGACCTACAAGTCCAGCTGAAATGATTAGCTGATTGTCCTTATGATTATTTCCTCTATTTCCTGATTTCTTTGCTTTGAGTACTCTTACATTTAATACTTTAAGTACATTTTCCGGATGATACTTAGATCAGGGTTCAAATGCCTTTTAACCAAAACTAATTTCCATAACTATGTATTCCTGAAAATCTCAGTCGGCATTATACAATAAGAATAAAAATCGGTGTTAACGTTTATCCTCAGAGGTTTAACAATGAAATTAATGAAAATGTATGTGGTTCATAGGTTCATAAAAAAAATCCTATAACTTTTCCAAAACTTTAAGGGTGTTTTTATTTTTCCAAAACGTTTCCAGGCCTGGAATTTGCATTTTTCAAAACGTATGAACCCTGTTACATACTTCTACTTAAGTAACATTTCTATGCAGGACTTTTACTTGTAACATAGTATTTTACAGTGTTGCATTAGTGATTTTACTTAAGTAAAGGATTTAAATACTTCCTCCACTCCTGCAAAGCTGTACTTTTAAAGTCACTGGACAAAACCGATAATCCGAGATCAGCATGCTTATTCTTAGAATTGCTATGCATATGGACCCGGGGGTAAGGGAGATCAAGGTTAGTCACAAACACACAAACACCACTTTGACCAGCATGCTACAAGAACACACACACACACACAGGGAGGGGCAGGGTGAGTGATACAGTGATAGGTGGAAGGTGAGTGAATTAGAGTGTTAGTGGTTATTTTGGGTGAGGTTAGGGTTAAAGTTATTAATGAGTTTGGGAGGTGAGCGGTCAATGAGGTGTGGGCATGCCATGCGCCATAGTGAGTTAGAAACAACTGTCAGAGCTCCCGCAATGAAGGTTAAGGGTTGCCATTTTTGGTCTCCTTTAGGGCTCGGTGTCGAGGTCACCATCTTTGGGATTGTGGCAAGCTTCTGTCAGTTCTGGACGACAGTCCTCACAAAAAATGGGGACTTTTTTTGCGTGAAAAAAACAATAAAAAAAGTAAGTTGCCTTGACAAAGGCAAATAATTAAATTTGTACTTGAAATCTGCAGTAATGTGGAAGAAACAAAGAGAAAAAAGTAAAAGCCAAAGTGAAAAAAAAACAGGATGGGGGATTGTGGGGTAAAGAAGGAGGTTGTTGGCAGGTCAGGGAGGAAATTGAGAAGAAGCGAAGAAAGAATTGCCTGGTAATACAAACCCATCTCCTCATTTTTTGATAAGAGTGTCTAGGATGGAACTCAAAGAGAACGAATAAAAGAAGAGAGGGGGAGGGGACACACGGCAAACCCAAAAAAAAGACAATAAGAATGATATCTACCAGACAATGTAGTTTGTTTACCATAGCGTGTCCAATGCCTGATTGCTTTCCAGAAAAAGGGGAAGAAAGGAAATCAAAAGAATAGTGAACAAAAAAGGTTGTTAATAAGGATGGACAGAAAACAAAAACCAAAAGCAATGATGAAGAATTAGGATGTTAGTTAGTTAGTACATTAGTTGGTTAGATACTGGTTAGTAGTAAAGAAAAAGGTCTTTTTATCATGGATGAGTTAGGGTTGTGGTGAGAAAACACTACATGATTTGTCGGAGATTTGCTGCAGTAATAAAGTGCAAGCGCACCATCCTAGCCAAATTTTGGAGTCCTGCAAGAAGAACACAGAGAGAGGTGGGACTTTCAGATAAAGACTTGTGTAGGATGGCTTAAACCCCGACTGACGTGTAGTGTTTTTTCACCCTTAGCCTATCAAAGCGTTCCTTTCAAAGAGGGAAGAAAATGATAGTGATAGAAAGACAGATCCGTAGAAAGAAAGAAGAAAGCAGACAAGCAGCCCTTGGCTCTTAGCTTCTAACCTACTAAACTGTGTTTTATCTTGTAGGGATTTTCAGCTACACCTTCTCTAACCTGTGGAGCAAAAGCTTACTATCAGCGAGGGTCAGGAAATTGTTGTTACTTGTTGTGCGGCTCTGAGAGCAACAATAAATGCTGCCTTACCTCGAATTTGATACAGGTCATGTATACAGCATATTCCGGTTGGATATTCCGAATAAGGCCTTTTTCGAATACAGCTTTTTGCAGTTAAAGACATGTGGGTTATTTCGGTATTATTCAGGTTCCAGAGGCATTCTTAGGACGTGTATACAGGGCATTCGGAATGTGCGTCTCCAACGGGGTTTATGGCGCAGTTTATGGCCTCTTGCCTGTTTAGGGCTTATGGTGAGCTCTGTGCGTTGCTATGGTTACTGTACACAACCGGCAAGGCACCAGACCCAATAGGAAGGAGAAACACAGCTACATTTAAACGTTATCAAAGACTTGGATAGCAACAGGTTTTGGGATAAGCGCACACATCGCTACGCCGACCTTTTCGAGAAGCCAGAAATGAAAGAGGGAGCTGTGTTTGTACGGTCCAAAAAGTCTAGCACCGCTGGTAAACTTTGAAAAAAAAAATATCCATATTTTGCATAGCTACATGTAAATAGCTTAGTCGGAATACGTCTTTTCTGGAATAAGGGCAAAAACCATAACATGTAAACGTAGTCAGTGTTTTGCGACTTTCTTTCGTCTAACTAGTTGGAACTAGTTCCAACCGGCTGCAATACAGGCTAATTTTAAATACCATTAAGACAATGGTAAACAAAATCTGTCACGCGTCAAATTCCGCCTATGTGCAAAAGATGCACATCTTTGATGAAAATGCATATCTATCTATAAAAAGCATCGTAATCATCTGAGCTATAAATACTGCATTAATATAGCTCAAAGGCATTCACTCTGCCCGGCATTAAAGTGAATGTCTATATTCTCCACGAGCATTTTTCTGAAAGCAAGGAAATAGCGACAGCGCCTGATGAAAGTGTCAGCTAAGGGGAGAGTGAAGAAAAATAGAATGATCAGATAAATTTGTTAAAAGAAATTTGAGTTCAATAAGCCGATGAACAGGAGAGAAGAAAACACCTAGCATAACGGTACCTTGACTAAGCTATCAATCACATGCGAAAGAACTGCCTTGCCCTGTGTTTTTTCATTACATGGAAAAGAAGCTGAACAATGAAATGAATTAGAATAGAATTTATGTTATTGTAAAGACAACCAAAAGTTTAATGAGCTCTATCTTACTAATGTATCTGTGACTGATCTGTAACGATGAAATGGCAACCAATCAGAACAAGGTGACAGTCTTAACACCAGCTCTTTCTCAAAGCTCCTAAAAGCAATGTAATCTATAGCGGGAAAGAAAAAGAAAAAAAGTCCACCTGTCTCCAAACTCCGTCCATCACTGCTACCCCCGATTACCTGTCTCAGGTTGCGTGTCACTTTGATGTCGTGCCAGCCGTTGTCATTGAATTTCCCATTGACTGGCTCAACGATGGCCTCAAAGGCCCCGGAGCCCAGATTGATGACGAGGGAGACGGCGCCATCCTTTAGCGCCAGGTTGACATAGTCTGCCGATTTCCCCGTGTGGAGGAGGAGGCCGTTGCGTTGCCAGGTCTTGAAGGACAGCGTGATCTCGTCGCTGCTGCTCTGGATGGGGTTCTGCGACAGGTCATAGCAGAAGTACTCCGAGCCACGGAAGGTGGCCACGTTCTCCTCCCGCGCTGAAAATGACAAGGGAAGAAAGGAAATGTTACTTTTTAGAAGTGATATAAACTTTTTCACGACAGTCCAGAGTAGGTAAGCCGATCCATTTTTCAGCACTGACATCCACCACGTGAGCTTGCTATGATTCACCATGCGTTGTTAAAAAAGAAGATGTTTTCCTCATGAGTTAAGTGCTCCGTGACAACTACAGCCAAACAGTCATTATCACATTCATTATTGCATTTGTTGAGGTGAAAACGAAACGAGCTGAGCATCTGTGTTGGTCCCCGCATCAATCATGAGCTTCTGTAAATATAAGAACCACTGTATGCCGCAGAAAAGATTACATCAAACAAACACACTCACACACTCACACACACACACACAATGCACTGTTCACAATAATTACAGCTTTGATAATCCCATCATTCAGTTCAGATCATAAAATCTGTGCGACCGTGGGTTTAGGTTTCGTATACAGCCGCTAGACAGACAGACTACTTATGATGGAACACTATTCCCTGCTAATGGTGCGCATAAATCAAACTTAGCATGATTTTACGGTTTTATATCGCTCGGCTGTTGCACGGTGACTTCCTGAGCCTATTTTTTAGACCGACACGGAGAGTAAGGTGAGACAGCTCCAGACAGAAAGTATGTGTGTGTGTGTGTGTGTGTAGGAGGGGTGGGCTCAGGGATAGATGGAAGAAGTGAGAGAGCAAAAGTAAAATTGCTGGGCTGAGGGAAAGAGAAGACACGACGAGAAAGACAGTGGATCAGAGGAGTCCTGTTTCCTTATGATCTGTGATGGAATAATTGACACTTTCCCTGCTGCCTCTTATAAAGGTGGTCTGGGAAAGACAAGGTCAGACTCGCTGTCAATCTTTTAGGGCTAGAAGATTCCTCATGTTAGAACACAGTGTTCAAGGCAGCACCTTTCTATTGTAACCCTCAGAAAAAGCCCTCCTCAACACACAACCAAACCGACCAGCCGCTGTGGCACTTAGTAACAGTAACTATGCCATTACTGTTACCGCCAACAATGCAATTTTCAATGTGACATTTCATTTTCTCTGCATCCCTCATTTTCTTTTGTGTACTCACAGAGAAGTCACGAGGGCCATGAGTGAATAGAAAAAAATTTGTTAGCAAAAGAGAAAAAGAAAGCATGCAGGCTGCAGGCTGTAAATCTTCGGTTTGTTGTTTTGGATCAGGCTATGTGTAAACATGAGGGAGCAGTGTTGTGGAGCTGGCAGAAAAGATACAGAAGGAGGGAAAAAAGAATAAGAATATTGAGAGAGAAACAAAAGGGAAGTGGAGTGGGGCTGTGGGATGATGGGGAGCTGATTCCGGTCATGGAGAAATTCTCCCCTTGGCGTTAAACTCATGTCTATGCGCAACACAGAGACAAGAGGAAATAGTTTGGGAGGCAACAAAAGCCCTGTGAAAGCCCTCATCCATGTGCCAGGGGAATAAATAGAAACCCATTATTACCACTGGGACAGTGCAATACAGAGAGGCAGCAGAACGTTGAAAAAAAAACTCCATCTCCACTGATTTCATGCATCTAATCTAAGAAATTGCACAGGCTTTCAATAAATGAGCAGCCTGTAGGTTGAGCATTCATATAATATTGCTACTGCACAATTGTCTAGGACATCAAATGTTAGTGCTGTGAATACTAAAGAAAAACACTAAGTGCAAAGTCATCAACCCCTTTGGACTTTCCAGCTGTATGTATGTATGTATGTATGTATGTACAGTATATATTTATCCAGACGAACACACACAAGCACACACACTCACACACACACACACACACACAATCCATTATATGTCACCAAAGTCTATAATAAAATGGGTCTCTAGCTCCTTGCTCCAATTGGCTCGATTGCGCATCTGGATGAGTATGGGCCAAAACCCTCTTGGGCCCTCAAGCCAGAGAGAGTCCTTGAAACAGTTGGCACTGTAACCAGGTTCTGTAGAAATTCTTAGATGTTACACTTGACACTAGTAAATTGCCCAGAGGGGACTTGCCACTGTGTCTGATGGCAGGCAAGTATGGGTAGAAGTTTTAGCTTTCCTGAACAATGAGACACATGCCATCTTTGAAGCTGTTTAAAATTGCTTATTGACCGAACTGGCAAATGTAGGATTGGGAAACACACTTGGGAATTAAATTGCTAAAAACTCCACAAAAGAAGCGGCCTCGGTCTCTACAGCTAAGCTCTCTATGCAGGCGTGCAGCATGGTAATCCGCTCCAGACACCTGATCTTGTCTGCTCCCACCTCACCAAAAGGTACAAAGGTTATTGTCATGGCAACTCTCCTCATCTACCCAGCATCCTCTAATTAGGTTGTCTACCTAGGGATTGCTGCTCAAATTACAACACAGGCTTACGGCATCCAAAGGGATTCCTGGTCACATTACTATTAATGGTATCAAAACAGCAAACGAAACCATTAGTGGCCTCTTACCAGACGTGGATGTGGGAAATGAGCTAGAGTTGAAGATCACTAACCTATTGACCAGTGTAATCCATGTTTTTGGCACTCAAACACATCAAGCACTTCCAGATAAACAATTGGCAGTTGATTTGAAGTGCAGAGATATGACATATTCCTGTTGTCATTTTCAGCCATAACTGTAACATTTCAAGATATATAGTTGAACACGAGAGTCCGACTTATCTGACGTGTCAGCTGGGCTTATTTCATCTACTGTGTTGCTTTTCTCACATCTTGGACAAACCAAATCTACCCAAAACTAGCACTTCAACAGGCGGTAAGATGTTGCGGTTGGGTAAACATAAGCAGTCATTTTATTTTAATCTGTGGCCCAACAGGTTAACAAAGTCTCTAACCTAACGTTAGAGAAAGTTTTCAAGGAAGGTTAAAATCAAGGGTCATCATCATCATCATCAGGTCAACATTTCAAATACCAAATACTGTTGCCAAATACCTGCAATACTAATTCAGACAATCGCAACAGCCTCAGTGTTAGTTTTTTGTGCTGGCAAATATCAGTATATTATCATTGTGATTGTGAGCATGTTAGCATGCCGATGTTCTCGTAGTGTTTTCTGATACGTTTATGTCTAATTATGATTAACAACCAGGTTCCCTGTTTACTGCTTAACTTGGAAACTCCAAAGGCATGTCTAATCTTTTATCATAAATTCTATTTTCCACTAAATACAAATTCTGAAGTAGAAGGCTACCAGTCTGGGTAAGTTGTATGGTAAGTTTGGCTCTCCATATATTTATTATGATGTAATTACAAAGTTATTGTGGATCTGTAAAGAACATTGTTGCTATGAATAATAGAGAGAGCAAATTGATATAATGTAATATTTGTGCACCTCAGCAATATGAAACCCAGGGTAAGTATATACGGATCCATAAAAACCAGGGGAAATGTATTGCCTGTTGAGACATGTTCTGCACAGATCTGTGGCTTTCAGATCGATCATATAGCAGGGTCATTTTCTCTTATTTTCGCCATAGTCATCAATATTCCATTTGCGTACTGCCTGGCCCCTCCACTGGGGGCTGGGGTTCGATTTCAAAATCCACTGGAAGCAATTAGCTCTTTCATTACCATCTCCCATTCTCTTCCGCTCCCTATCACTATGCACACCCGTGCCGCCCGAGCTCGCTCTTCAGTTCCACCCCAAGGGCCTTTGAGCAAGGAGCATCACCTGATAGAGCTCCAGTCCACAACCGTTCCACCCCTAAGATCACAACAGCATATTATATCTGGTCTTAATCACTGTGGGAGGAAAAAAGATTTAAAGCATGAAAAGGGAAATCAGGTGAGTTTAATGGTAGCATTTGATACAGGATGCATTGTGATTATTGTGGCAAAACACCGGCTTTAGCTGGAGATGCTACAATTATTAGGATGCCAAGCCCATAAGCTCACTGAGCACTTGACGAAAGCTGGGCTACTAACACTAGTGCTAGTCCCAAGGAGACTTTTCCTGGGTGAAGTGAATTTAATCTGTGCTAACATCCCATCACACAACTACATTTGCAGATAAACTAGCCTCAAGTTCCAGACCTAAACATAGAAAGCCAAGAACTGCTTTTAGCTATTGTTGTCTGTGTGACACCATCAGCAACCGAAGGCATTCAAGGTTGGGGTGTCATCCCACACAATGCATTTAACACATTTTGAAAACCCATGCCTTTCCTCGTCCTTTCTCCCTCGCACTCTGTCCTATCTTTTTTTTCTTTTCTTCCATCCCCAAAGTGAGAAATTAGCATCATTTGCTAATAACAGTTAAAGCAGCGCGGTTAGCCTGATGCAGCCAAACATGAACAATGTGCTCCACTGCGGCACAGACAAGAGGAGCACACTAACCATGCAAATTTGCGGCTTGAAGCTCAATGGTGAGCAATCACATGTCAAATAAATTTGGAACATCATGGGTGATGTCTCTCTTCAAAGGCAGGCGGCACAGCTTATATTGGAGGAAGAAGTGGTAGAATATATGCATGGTAATATTTAACTGGCCAATTACAACCAATGTACTTCAGCAACGATTAAACTCAATGCAAGGTCCAAGAGTGCTAAAGTTAGCGGGGTGAAAGTAGAGTACGGAAGGTTCTCCAGGGATGTTTTTTCGGTCAGAAACTCCATACAAAATGCACTGAATGTGCCCTCTTCATGACTACTTTTAGGATGTCATAACATAAATAGAAGGTTGAAGTGAATTGTCAGTCTTGACACTTCTTTTCTCATCTTGTGTTTCTCATAACCTTGTGAAGCCGCGGCGAACAACCTGTCTGGGACTGTCTTTCCCGTCTGCGCGCACAGACTGAAGAGGGACGAGTGACAAAGAGAGGGAGACAAAAGAGGAAGATAAACATAAAGAGAAGTGACAAGGAGGAAGCAAAAGAGAGAGATGGAAGCAGGGACAGCGAGGGAAAAAAAACAGGGAAGGAAAAAAGAAAACAAAAGCAGAGGGAGATTGGGAGACAGGGAGGCGGCGAGAGCCGGGACAGGAGAATGAGAGTGGCAGATGGAAGGAAAGAGAAACAGAGGTACTTCTAACGGCTCTTCAGAGAAACAAGGTGACACTGTGTGTTAAGACTAGCGGTGAAGAGCTGTCCCTGTGGCTTGTGATTCCAGCATTGATAAACCTTATTACTGCACCTGATAACACAGCACACTGACAAAATGTCACTACCCCCCCTTTCACCTCCCGCAAAACACACAAACACCACCATGAAGCCAACACTTTCCCACAGAGCAGTCAAAAGATTTCTGAAAGACCTCCTGCTGAAGAAAACCACTGCATTTAGAGGTCAGAATCCACCATTACTTTTAGCACATGCTCATCTTATTGTAATATTTACAAAGTAGGCATTGAAAAATAAACCCATCTCAACTTCAAAAATGTTTAAGAGATGCTGCAGACAGAAATTAGACAGACTTAGAATGCTGCATCTTGACTGCGACAGAGATGACTCATTATGGTAGATATGCCAGGACTGTACATAGAGAAGCACGGCGGTCAGCTTCCACACACACAGACAAAGTCAACAACAGTGTTATTATCCTCAGTAAACTGGTAATTTTATTATTAGGCCTGCACAAACAGTAGGTCATTGGGTTGACTTGGTGTTTCAGTCGTCTTTTTGGCGGGTGAAGGGCGCAGGCTCGATGCCTTTTTATGCCTTTATGATTTTAGCCACTCGATGTGTGTGGCTGGATAATTTGCTATGGATGATCATGGTCCTCAGAAGATGAATCCTAAATAATTTGACAAGTTCTTGCTCTTTCCTTGAGCAGTAGCTTGTTATCTGGCCGTTGATAATGTGCGCAAGATATTTATAATACATTGACAATACTTTTTAGATAATGGGTCTTATGTCGTTTGGTGATGTTTCCTTTAGCACAACTTTGGAAGCCAAAACATGAAGTATATGAATTGGGTAACTAAGCTGGTGTTTTTCAAAAACATACACAACTTATCATTTTGAATGTTAAATCTGGATCACACGTGTCAGTTTTATGTGACAAGGATCTGAAAATGTTTGGAAAACTTTGGCCAGGTAGATGTCATTTTTAAATGTAACTGCAGTACGGTGGACATGCCATAGGCTTCCTTCTGGCTACTGGCAGCAAGCTACTCACTGCCACCTACTGTGTTTTTTCAGTGTGTGTGTTTGTGTGTGTGTCACTGAATATCCTTATTGGCCTCTGATGGTGGACACTCCATGGAGTGAGTGATGAGGTTTGGAGTGGGGGGGATGGTCATGGCGAACGATGGAGGGATGGAGGGTGTCTGAAGAATGGGGCCAGGCGCCTGAGGTCCAATCCCATCAACTGAGGCAATTGTGCGGAGAGACTACTGGAGCGAGGAGGTGGGGGTCGAGGATGAGTTTGTAAAGGAGAGGGAGGGAGTAAGACAGAGATGTGGGGACTGTACCAACACCGGACAATTAAGTTTAGAGTAAGGGATGCTTGGAATCACAGAAATTGAGGGACTGAAAGACATCTCAGACTAGTCTTTACAGATCTTCTCAATGCAAACTAAAGTCAGGAGATCATATGAAGATGCAATTTCAACAGTGATTTCCCACCTGTTAAGGCAGCCACATTAATTTCACTATAGTTGGAAGTTCAAATGCAGAGACATGAAACTGCTTAATATCATTGTTAATTTTAAACTGTCAGAATTGAAATGCCAAATAGATTTACTGCAGAGTGACATTGACAGTGTGTGTGTGTGTGTGTGTGTGTGTGTGTGTGTTTGTGTGCGTAAATTTACATAAGTAAACGGCGCCTTTTCAGCCAACCTTAATACATGTATGCATGAGGAAGAAAATAGACTAAACTGTTTTAAAATTGTATTTGTCAACTAAAATTTGACTAAAACTAACGTAGATTGTTGTCAAAAGACTAAAACTAAATCAAAATCTGGTGCCAAAATGAACACAGCTTGAGTTGTAATGTAATCCATCATTGTGTACATCTGAGGCCAGATTCATGCCCGTGAAAGCGCAGACCTTTCCATTCGCTCGTGCAATCTGCATGAAATTAGCATCTGATTTACGAAGGAAGGAGCTAATTACGCAATCAGTGGCTGGGGCTGCCGTCTACATTTACTGTGTTCTTTGAGTGACGTAAGGTGCAGTTTAGTGAGGGGATTTGTCAAAGATCACCAAACCCAGAAGAGAATTCAAAATGGGCTGTAATGTCCGGCATAGGAGAAAGAGCTGGAAGTAATTAGAGAATGAAAACATTATGTAAAAAAAAAAAAAAGGGAAACTAAGCAGAGCAGCAGAGTGGGAAGTATGACATGACTCTGCTGTTTAACTGATAAAAATGTGCTAAATCTACCATACTAATAGGTCACAGGTATTTCCACACACCCCATTGTTTTTAGCTATTATTATTGTTCATATTTGGCTGTTATTTGAATAGCTACAAAGCCCCGGAGGTGACATGGAGGAAAAAAACAAACAAAAGGAATTTAAAAACAAAAAAAGTATAATAACACTTTACGTTGGCATGTACGAATCCGTAATGCTTATCAAGATAAACGATGCATGTATGGAGAGTCAAAGTCGAGCCCCTTCCGGTGGACCTCATGAGACCTTAATTCAAAAAAAATATGTACACGCATTTCATCTGCTCTCATTTTTTGTCTGGCTTAGTGTTTGCTTTAGTCGGCCTTATCTGATCTTCAAGACACGATCAAGAAATGATTAAGTTCATATTATTCATTCAAATTGCTTAGCAGCAGGGGGCAGATGGTCAAGTCAAATTATAAAAAATTTTAAATGGTAAAAAAAACTTTTTTTAAATAACTGCAAAAGGCAGAACCTGTCAGCAATTTAGGAAAAAAGGGAGAACAGAGGCTAATACTGCTCGGCTTGAGCAAACATCCGGACACAGTTTTGATGACATTGTTGATTTTTCAACTGGTTTCCACCTTTCAGTATACATTAATGCTGTCACATATTGATTGAATTACAGTGCAGTGCGGGCACAGCATTCAGTGGTTGATTGGTTTCCATTTTTTTTTTTTATGGCTGTAACTGTGGATTTCAATATTCAGGAGTCTGTATTATTTCCGTCAACAATCAAACGATCTCTGACAGTGTGTCTCCTGAACGCCAACTATTGCATCAGCCTGACAGCTGCCATCCTGAGCCAAAATTGGAAGTGACGGCAGCGAGCATTGTATCGGTTTCCTATTATCCCCCATTCTGCCGAACAGAGACTGGCATCACTGTGCATCTGTGTGGGTTTGTGAGTCATTTCTTTTCATCCGTCTGCCTTACAAGTTATACAATATTTATTTATTTTAATTTTTTTTTGGGGGGGGGGGGGTTACAGCTAGGTGAGAAAGAGGGGGAGAGGGGGGAAGACATGCAGGAAATCGTCACGGGTCAGACTCAAACCCTGGACTCCTGCGTCGAGGCATAAACCTCTCAGTATATGTGCGCCTGCTCTACCAACTGAGCCAACAACACGTTATGTTTTACCGTAAATTTAGCTTTTTCTCATTGTGATCAATAATCATTTAATTACTATAAGCTACAGAGCATGTATGCGTTTGTATACTGTGGACTACCTACATCATTTTGATGTGAGCTCTCACTGGATAGTGAACAACCTGTCAACAGTGGGAATTTTTCTATGTGTACTTGTTAACTCTATGTGTATAAATTTGCACCTTTGTGTGTGTGTGTGTGTGTGTGTGTGTGTGTGTGTGTGTGTGTGTGTAACACATGTGAAATGCCATATTGTTTGTATTTAAGAGGAGGCTTGCTTCAGGGTTGTCGGCGGGCAGGGCCTTCCCTGGAGCCTGCCAATCATCCAGAGTGGCGTTGCCTTATTGGCTATTATCTCTCCTGTCAGAAGCCTGGCCGTGCCTCCACCTCGACACATCAGTCTCTGTCAGTTCACACGCTGCCTGTGGATGGAGCCGTGGAGCATGAAGCTGCATGCTACTGTTATCATTACTTTTAGTGCCATATGCCGTTTCAGCCCAAGACTCAATCCACACCTATGTATAAATATATATACATATATACACACATATATACACACACACACACACACACAAACACAGACACACTATATTTTAATTTATTTGATGAGAGTCACTTCATTGCCAAAACTTTTACACAACTGGTATGTCTGACTTTATCACTTACTTACGGTTGAGCATGACGTAGCGTCTGTATGCTATATAAATCCTCTCCACCCACACAAGCAGGAGCAGCGACGTTATGAAGAGCAATTAAAATGTCCTTTAAACACAGTCGGATCACACTGCAGTAAGACATTGAAGCGTATATTTTTTAACGGTAGCACATTCTTACTTTGATGGGCAATACTCTTACTCCACATCTTTTTGATTTTATTCCCTGATATGTGTATCGCTTATGTTGATACAGTTTCTAAATTCGTCATTGCACACGAGGAATATGAGGAATATGAGAGCAAACATAAAACACATTAGTAATCACCACTGTGAGGTTGATGTGAAGGCTTTTTAGCAGTTTCTACTTAAAGAACATCAAATATGTTATGAAGTCTTCTGTATTACACAATAAATGCAATATGACATAAAGTGGATATCACAATACACACAGGATTTGAAAATTGCTATTGCTATTAAAACAGTAAGGAACGTTGGCAAAGTAAAGCTACATTAAGCTTTCCAGTAAAATTTTAAACAGAATCAAATTGTAATGATGGTAAAAATTGGGGAAAATAGGGCTTATGTTAAACATGAATCATTTTATCTTTCTTGGTTTATTTTCTTCAGATAATAACACCCTGGAATTCTGTGGATGCTTATTTCTATGGCCCTCAAACCATGAAAAATACACATGTTAAATATGGCCAACATTGTATTATTTGATTATTTGATACTGAGTGTTCTATATTATTTGTTTTTCAATCTTACCGTATTTTGACATTTGAACCACAAATACAGCAATTGAATAAAGTATGCTTTAGCTAACTGACCAACATGTTTCTGCTTTTTTAAACTGTCTTATTTAAATTAATAAATAATAACGCTGATATTTGACTTTGTTTAAAGTAACGCAACTCCAAGCAGATATTCTAGGAGAAGCAAAGTCACTCACTTGAAACAGATTAGCACACATTCCTAGTCGAAGCTGAGGCCATCTAATATTTATTACCTCTATAACTTACTCTCCTGTGTACGTCCAGAACATTTAGCTCCGTGCAGGGAGGCGAGGGGGTTAAAAGGGGAACAGCGGTGCCATAAAAGGGACAATGAAATAAACATGACTCACTGTGAAAGAGCCCTTAAAGCCAATATAATCTAGATGGCGGGGGAGAGCAGGGTGCCAAAGGTGGTTTACGACAAGCACGCCCCTCAGGCTTAAACTTAGACCTCGTCTCAACAGCCAAGCGCATCAGGTGCTAATTTTACAATGAGGTGAAAGACAATTTGGTTACATTATGGTCCACTCAGACACTGTGGAAATGTGTTTATTGTGCCCTGACAGCCAAAGGATAAAAGATGACTATGACACATAAGAGTATCCCTTCTTTTACAATTTCCAGTAGTGTGTAGGAATGGAGAACTAGAAATATTTCTTGGGTAGGAGATGAGAGTTTGGGATAAAGCTGCAGACAACTCAGGGAAACATCTTCACACACTGAGCTTAGCAAAATGAAAGAAATAAAACCCACTGCTGTAGCTTTGAATCCAGCTGGAACCAGTTGTAGCCTGTAGCCAAAACAATATGTGACTTGCGCGTGAGAGTGTGTGAGTGTGTTAGAGTGTGTGCATGCATTTGCAACGGTGTTCTCCTTCAAGAGATAAGAGTAACGATGGATTACATTCACCTTTCTCTAGCGTTCTCGTTTTAACCTTTAACTGCAGGGCTGATAGCATATACAGTGTACAGGCACATCCAGTACACAGTACAGTGTTGTAAATAAGAGGATACACACAGACAAACACTTAAACAGCGATGGGAGAACGGTAATTTTGGCATATGCTGGCGACATACAGCCACAATCATCACACAACACACACTCACATGCACATCCTCCGTCACGTGGCACCCACACTGATGCTAGAGGCCAGGCCACCGTGTGCTTGGGTGCTTTTCCCCCCCCTACATTTTCACTCTGGATCCTGCTCTTTCCACCTCTCTCCTTTATTCTGTCCCTTTCCTTTCCCTCCTACGCCACATATGGTTTCCTGAAAAGTGTGCAAAGCAAGCAGCTCCCGGGGATGGGGGAGGGTTTAAACCTCGTCTTTGCTTCCCGAGCTTGGCGCTGTTGAACCGAACTCAGCAGCTCCAGCATTTGCCAACCTCCTCGCAGCTTTCTAAAATTAGCAGAAAGGATCCATAGCCTCTCCAGGGAGAAGCAGGGACCAACTGACATGTCTGCACTTTCATGGAATCACCTGGACCATCATGCCTTCCCTCGCGTGAAGTTAGATTTCTAGCGTTGGATGTGTGTAAGCTTTTTCCTGCATCACTGAGCAACTATGTGCATGGCAAGATCAAGCACGTGCACACATAAAACAAGTATATACAGTATATGTGGGTGTATTATATGAATAACAAATGCCAGCTGCTTTCCAAATCATTTTTGCCTGCAATCAAATCAACTGATCCTGCCTGACATGCTGATGTAAATACAGAATTACTGTCATTGAGGAAAGTGGTATTTACCATTTGTGGAGCGACGTCTGCCCACTGCTACTATAACTGTGCTAATCCAAGCTTGTTAGAGTAGCATCACTGACTGTTTGGCCGTCTGGCAAAGGGAATTGCAAGGGGCTTTTCCTTGCAGCCATGTGTGCCATGTATGGTGATGGCCGAGACAAAGGTAATGACACTGTGAGCATCAGGCTCGCACAAGTGTCTTCAGCAGGAATTAAGTGATTACAATAGCAAGGTTTTTTTTAGTTCTCTGACCTCCCTAATTGATAGAAGAACATGCCTAAAGGTGAAAAGCCACGCACACATTGACAGATGACTAACATACTTGCACACAAATTTGAAAATGCACATCAAAAATCAAAAACTTACGCAGGTGTAGGCCACCCCTTCTATGTACAGTACACACACACAGACACACACACACAGTTGACTAGCTTGGAAGTCAATAACATTATCCCCTCTCCATCTCCGCGACGGTTATTAGTCTGGAGAGCCAAACGGCTCTCTTCAATGACACTCTGGAGATGAAGGGATAAATCATCACACTGAAGGGATGAGCGTGTGTGGAGGAGTGAGGGAGAATGGAAATGAGGATAGGAAAATATACACTCGAGCTCAGACTCAGACGTAGAGACACTTAAGTTGGGGTGGTAGGACTATTTATTTTCTGTAAAAAGTATAGACGATGTGAAGAAAAGTCCTTCTGAACGCATGGACTGACAGTCAGCTTCATAAATCTACCTCTTGCTAAGCGCAGTACCCTAGCCTCTCTCTCCCTGTCATTTCTTTCCCTCTGTCACACTCACTCTCCATCTCCCTCCCTTTTGCTTTATCAAATAGGGAAAAGGTGCCTTTATTTGGCCTGGTACTCTAAAAGCATCCCCTTTGTTAGTTTCTCCCCCAGCGACTAACTCCCCTCACTCTCTCCATTTTGCCCTGTTCTCTCTCCACTGGGACCCTTCCAAATACAACGAGAGAGGAACAAATGCCAGAAGGCTCACTGCTAGTTGGATAACACACAAGTGAACACCTCATGCACTTAGGTGCCCTATTTCCATTGTGCTAGGACATTACATGAACAAATTTAGGCTGGCTCATGTAACCTTAGTGAGGAATGAGTCAATGGATTGCTGTGTGGCCGAATCCAAAGAGAATGGGTGTATGGGTTATAGTGACTGACAATGTAATAAAAAAAATAAAAAAAACATATTGCATTTAAAGCTGCATCTGATCGTCCTTAATTGGTAGCTCCTCGACTCCATGGTCCTCGGCTGAGCTTCTGACCCTCCTCTTTGAAGACCGTCTCAAAGCTCTTATGAGGAGCGATCATCGAGGAGGAATCACCAAAGAGCTATAGGCAATGATACACAAGAGCAGCGTTCCCGGGAGCCTTTCAACTGAAAGGGTTGCTAACTCCGCCCGTGCAGGTGACAATTATATGTAATGCTTCAGAGGAAAGGACGTCTCATCTCTCTAAAACACATTTGCCCGTTCCCTCTCTCCTCCCATGATTTCCTTGCATCTCTCTCATGCCTCCTCGGTGGGAGGTACTAAGGCGTGAGGAAATAGGCAACATGAGATGCAATGTATATGTCCGTAGGTCTGTGCATATCTTGATACAGCGCGCGATGGACGATGTTCTCAAGAGGGCATGCCTTTTGCTGCCAACGGATGATCTCATTACTGGTAATTTGAATGATATTATATCTATGTAGTTAGTTATATCATTTAACATCATGACTTTGCATAAACATACACGCCAACTTTCTTAAGCCAAGTGGCATGTTATCTGTACGCATTTTAAGATATCCGTTCGTATTTTCATGTTGTATACAGCGGGCGTAAACAAACATGCCACTTGCCGTGTTATCGTCACTTGCCGTGTTATGCCTGCCGTGTCGTGCTATGCCGTGAAAAAAGTGACGGTTGAGTTTAGGAAACATGACACGTGGGACACGGTCCCCGGTCTAAGCCCTTTCATACTACTCGCTACGGATTAAATTCACATGCTATTGAAAAGTAATGTAAGTCAATGGAGGCCAAACAGCGATGATAAATACACTAAAAAGTGAGTATGCATCTTGATAACATGGCATATGGCGCGTCATAAATACGCAATTTCATTCATCGGTAATTTAAGTCCGATGGCCGACCAGCACTGGCCCTTATTAAGCTGACTGTTGTGTGTGTGTGTGTGTGTGTGTGTGCTGCAGGACTGTGCTGCAGTAAGTATTGGCAGCCTGGTCATCCGCCCTCCCCACTACTAGACCACGAAGGAGAGACAGCTAACACTGGCTAAAACTCCTCCTTTTCTGAAGGATGAGGGAAAGAAAAGACATGACAAAATGTGTGTGAGCGCCTATGACTCAGCAGCTTTTGATATACCCTGAAAAAAGAGCAACAATCAATATAGTTTATATATATATATATATATATATATATATATATATATATACACAATATTGATATATTATATGTTATTGATATAGTTAATCAATATTCCAGTTACTGAGTGGAAGCCTAGCCTTACATTTTCAAATTAGAATATAAACTTAACTTGCTGGGTCCTCCTAAATATTGGCTTTTAGGACAGGCGTCTCACAATGTGAACTGTTGAAAACCAGCGGTGAGGGTTTGCAGAAAAAGAGGAAATGACATCTTACGTTAGAGTTCAAAGGATATACAGAGCTATAATGTTAACAGTTAGTAAGTAGCCACTCAGATGCTGTTTTCACAGATAAAATCTTCTTTTGGAAAATTGAAAAATATGTAAAATAGCTGCAGTTTTTTTTTATTTGTTTATAGGTTCTCTAACAAGTAAAGACATTTTTTATTTGAAGGGGAGCAGCCCAGGCAAGTCCCTTTGCATGTCTCGTTCTTCTCAAACCGAAAAGGAAGCACCACACGTCGGTGAGGAAAACATAAAACTCAACAGTCATGTGTGTAGTTCATTCTAAGTACATGCCAATTCCTGTGTGACAGTAGAGTGGTCAGCACCACTCTGCAGGCTATCGCTCCAAATGTCTATTTCTCGGGCATTTATAAGTGTGTGTGAGTGTGTGTTTGACCAGTTAGAGCTGGTGAGCAGTGTGACTGCTGCGCTACACCAGAGGCTGCTGCATATGGACGAGGGGCTGTAGAGCAGGTGGGTCGGGTAAAACTGTCTGTGTGTGTGTGTGTGTGTGTGTGTGTATTGTGGCATTCAGGAGGCTAGAAATGATGCTGAACAGGAAGTTAAGACTATATTGTAGCTAACCTTTAAACCACTGTATTTATAGTTCATTAAGGATGTGAGCTGCCTTTAGTGTTTCTACCAAGATGGTTGTTAGCAACACGATGACCTTAGCTGCATTATACCTGACTGCCTTCCCCACTTCACCGATTTTTAATTGGCTGCCATGCTACAAAGGCCATGCGATGGGAGCACTCTTGAGTGAGTAAATGACCACACACACACCCACACACCCACACGTCCATCGTTTCACTGTTTAGGTGAGAGGATAACGATGGAGATGATGATGGCGATGATGACTGTGACAGTTTATTTAATTGTCTCTGTGGAATTCTGTGACGGAGCCAGTAAAGAGGAGCTAATTTCCACTAAGGATATAGGGCCGAAGAGAAGGACGGAAACAAACTTCAGAGCAAAGAGACAAAACAATAAAGTGTGTTTGCTAAACTTAAGAGGGGCCATCTAGAGTATTAAAATAAGCTCATGAAATCGCCATTAGAGGAAACACTGAGCTTAGTAGTGCATGTTTATTGCACATTTGTGGATCTGTGTGCACTTCGGTATTTAGTTGAACACTTTGTTCACTGTGTGCTACATCTGAAACATTAATGAGCAGCGGTAGGATGAGAAGGGGGGAATTTTCTGAACTGCCACTACAAACAATGGGATTTGTAATTATTCATGGTAACACATTTCATCTGATGTGGCTGAGAAATCAGGAGGAACTGGCTCCACAATGGAAGCTGCCGTTACCCAAGCGGGCTGGCTATCTCTACTTCAGCTTTTAATTTCCCCCTGAACTGCACAGAGATAAAATCTGCAAACTCAGTGTTGAAATATCGTACATGTTCCTTATCAAAATCATCAACTCAAGAGGACGGCGAAGACCGAAAATGGGCACATGACGAAGCCAAGCAGTGTGTGTACAGACTCCATGCTTTCAACTATCTCTGGAGGTTTGGATGTAAAAGTTGAAATATGTCATTCATACACTAGCGAGACACATTCACCACAGATAGACACTCTCACAAACCACACTGAGAAGGATGACCTCACTAGCAGAGACATTAACTGGTAGAGAGCAGTAGTCCATTAAGTAAAAACTCCAGAGGTTGACTCCTATTTTTTCATTTCACAGCGGAGGACATGCAGGGCAGAACATCACATATATGCTAAAAAACGTATTAGACCATCAATTTAGACCAGTAATTTATAAAAAAAATGACCTCAAACCAGGCAATGGCAGGGTATAACGAATGAGGAATACCGAGTTCGGGAGCTTTGGAAGAAATCTATGTGTGCGTGCATGCATGCATGCATGCATGTGCATATGAATGGAGCTCTTTTATAGAACTTTCAGTTTCAATTTATGATCCATTAACTTCTAATAAGCGCCATACATTCCCTCCTGCCCTGTGAATCAACAGCAAGGGGAGTGGGAAGAAGAAGGGAAAGGGCATCCAGAAGGAGGCCACACAGCTACACAATGCAGCAATTACAACGGTTACGCTCTATGATGTGGCATTTAACAGACGCCCAGATAAGTACAGAGCCAGGGTTCATCCAGCAGTCACATCATGCTGGATTCATGCTCAACCCCTCCCTCAGGATTGCTACATGTATGATCTTCCTATGTAAAAAAACAAGCATCTTTTTTCTGCCCAAAGAAGTGGGTATCTTTTGGTTCCAATCACCGAAATGGAATGAGGCTATTTAAAACTGGAGACCATTCTTTTACAAAAAGATTGGAGCAGCAGCAACCATCTGCCCATCTACAAACTCTTCATTGGCTCACAGAGCAGCAGAGTGACTTGTAACATTCGTTCCAAAATCAAAGAAAGAGCCATTCCTGCAGTGTCCCTGCAGCCCACCTCCTCCTTGCTCATCAATGAGCCTACTAGAGAAGCGGAGATTCTAGGATGGGTCTGAATTTGAGCGCCACCCACCACCCAGATAGACTGCAGGATGCGTCCGTTTCAGCAGCCTCGATGCTTTCTGCCGGTTGAAGCAAAAGTGCGTCGATATCACTTTTATGCAGGGTGGAAGGTGAGAGGAGATAGCTGTTCATTTTTTTATTTGTTTTTTACAGTTTCTTTCTGTCAGAGAGCTGGCCAACTGCAACACAGCTACATTGGTGCAAGGCAAAATACATTTTGCAACCCTCAAAAACATTGCACAGGACCAACCACTGAGTAAATAAAAAAATCAGGAGGAGTAGCAGTATCCAGCTGTATTGCCTGCATACTATGTGGACTATCAATGTAGAAGTGGTGACCTTTGAAGCCTATTATATTGACATTGTTATTGATATTTTCAGGACATGTTATGCTTCTCAGAAATCTATTCGGTCAACATGTTAGTTGTCCTTTTGTGCAGTGGGTCAGCTGTTTTTAATAGTGAGTTTGTGCAAATGATTGGATAGGCATATTCTGACTGGCGGAGCGCACAAATGTCAATGTGCCGAGATGACAACTGGTTTATCCATAAAGTGTGTGGAGAGAGGGGTGAAATATGACTTGAACCTAGATCCCAGTGCAGTAAACTTTTTTAATTTTATTGTTATAATCATTAAGAAAGATTCTTCATTCCTTTCATAATTCAATTGCATTTGATAATAGAAACTTCAAATCAAAGTCACGCAGGGAACATGCAGATGTACACTGAGCTAAAATCCAGCCCTTTGTTACAGAGAAAATATACCAGATATGAAAATACAGTACATGATAATTTGTGGAGGATACAGTAGACACCCACATGCATATGAAGCATAAGCATGCTTTATGGAGAGATGATTACAGGTTAATATACAGTATAAAGTATATACAATGTTTAGTTAAACACGTTTTTAACAGCGTTAACGCACCCATTTTAACAGCGTCAATTTTTTAATCATGAGATTAACGTTCTTTTTGGCCTAACAAACTTTGTAGTTTTTTTCACATGCTGTTGCAACAACTAATAAAGCTAGAATAACAGCTTCTCGTCATAGTTGTCAGATTTATCTATCATGTAATCAATAATATAATAAAACTAGAGGGAGGAAGGGCGACACAGCCCGATCCGGTTGGGGAGAGTTCTAGCCTGACCAGGCTCCTCTCTTTGCCCTGTATCTCCTAGTTATGCTGTGTTTTGACAGCTGGGGACGTCCTTTGACACACTGAGCTCCTCTCTCCTCTATCTTTCTATCTTCCCATTTATGTGCATCCATGTCCCGGAAATGCCTGTTACTAACCTAGCTCTGGGGAGTCATTTCCCGGAGTCCTTATGTTCTTTTTCCCCCCAGCATGTTTCCTCGGATCAGAGAGGCTCCAAAATCATGTTTGCAGCTGTCGCCATGGTCCTGCTACACGTTCTGCAATGCCATGTTCATCCTGCTACGCTCTGCGGTGCACAGCTATGTCCTGCTGTGTCTTGTAATGCCGCACAGTGCCCTGCTATGCCATGAACTACTACAAAGAACTAGTACAAACTACAATTATTTTTGTGATTGTTATTGCCACTCTTCATTCTAACCCGAACTGGCCCGTCAAACACTGCCTACCATGTCCGAGGTTTCTTCCCAAAGGGGAGTTTTTCCTTGCCACTGTCGCGCTGTTGCTTGCTCTGAACTGAACTAGAACTGTTGGGTCCTTGTAAATTCTGGAGTGTGGTCTAGACCTACTCTATCTGTAAAGTGTCTCGAGTGTGTAACTCTTGTTATGAATTGATACTATAAATAAAATTGAATTGAAAAACTACAACACCACACTGGATCTAGCTAGACCAGGAACCAAACAACAGGCACGCTGCACACACGCCATTTGGGCTTGCGAGTCGGCCAAAGAGTAGTAACGTTACGTTTTGAGTGGAAGGCGAGCGCGAGATGCCCAACTGAACGGCAATAAAATTCTGAATGTAAAATTTACTTTTTTAAAGATGCCAAATGTTCCACTGACAACACCAAAGGGATCTGTGTGTTTGGTTGCTGTGAACTGAGCTATCATCGCAGCACGGCCAGTCTGAAATACCACTTGATGGCCAAGCACACAGCTGATGCAAATCCCCCCCCCTTGTCAAAGTATTTTTCACCCTTTTATTTATAGATAGTGTTACACTGTGTGAGAGATTATTTCCTGCTAGTGAGAACGTTAGTGTGAAATTGAACACTACAGTAGGCTATATGCCAATGTTGTTTCAATATAAAAAACATTTGCACAAAGCGAGCTGATCCACTTTTCCATGTTGATAAGAGCATTAACATGAGAAAAAAAAATAATGAAACAAAACAAAAACACTGTTTAAGTAATTATAATGATTTGATTGATTGAGATTAAATATTTAAATCGTTTGACGGCACACACACATGTACATATGTCTGTAAACATATGTTTGTTAGGATAAACATGTGCACACAGACTTGTGCGTTCGTGGTAGTCTTTTCCATCAACATGCATCGCAGGTATTGCTTGTAACAAAAAGAATGGTCACAACATTACTGCCCTCAGTCATTGTCAAAAACATACCATTAACATCTGCTCTCACCGAATGATTACCTGGTAACAGCGAGAACCAGAACGTAAATGGCGGCTGCTTAAAATGTCAAAATATTTTGCGTTGTAATTTGCACAGCGTGGCAATTAAGATGAGGGTCTTATTCGGGGGTAAGAAGGTAATCTCAGCATTTTCTTGAGCAAACACAAGCTGTGTAAAAACACTGCCAGGAAAAGAAAAGCAAAGAGGAAGAATCAAATACTGGCTAAATCAACAAACTTGAAACAAGTGGTGCCATGAATATTCCAGTTCACCCCTGAGGGCAACTCTACATTCAGCATATAGTAGTCTTTTTCTCTCACTCCCCTCTTTTCTTCTCCACAGCTTGACTTCAAAGACACTCTCTTGCAGAAGTCAGGTGAAGGCGGGTGGAAGGGGGAGGGATAAAGCACACAATATGCTGAGCGCATGCCATATCACACATCTCTAACTCTTTTATGTGTTAATCACAGTCAGTGCAGCAGTGGATGGAAGATGAATGAGAATGTAATGAAGATTTAGGTCGTGGGAAGTTACTGGCACAGCCTGTCTCCAATGGACAAACTCAGCCAGGACTCCTTGACATCTGCTTGTTCCAGAATTTGTATTCACTTTTGTAAGGGACATGTGCCGAATGAAAGGAAAACATTTTGACCTTTCAAGCTCAATCATAAAATGGTAACGATAGCAATGAACTTGGCACCTCCCTGAAAACTCAACTGGTGATTCTTTTAAACCACTGAGAAGAATGAGTTCATTAGCCCGCATGGACGATGCCCCATACTATAGCTTGTGTCACCCAAGAGAGAGGAGGAAGATGGGGAAAGAGACCAAGACAAGGGTGTGATAGCGAATTTAAAACTTTTTAGTCACTTGCCTCAAAGAATCGATAATCCGATAAAAATGATTCGTCATTCAATGCCAAATTTCAATACCTAAGGAGTAAAGCTTATCAGTGTCAGCGAGCCAGTAAGTATGTAGCATGCGTCTACCAAGATCTAATAATGTTTGTGACTGGCTGTCTAACGTTACACGTCGTAAAGGCAGGTAGAAAAAAAAATTGAAGTCAGAGTATCGGTAACAAAATCTTTTGAACAATTAGCCAGCCCTAACCAAGACCTTTCAGAAAGAGCCCGGGCTTTAAAGTACAGTAGCAAGAAGCATCTCTCTTTTAAAAAAAAATAATAATAATAATGAAAAATACAGGAAAGCCAGGCTTTAGTCTGGCAGGCAGATAGCTCTATCAGGGCCAAGCCACACATCTATCAGAAAAAGGCACTAAGGCTATTGGGGATAAGGCATGGAGGCATGAAGAGAGGCTATTTCCATGGGGAGTCCTTGGAGAGGCAAGGCCCAACCTGCTAGTGAAGCCCAGCAATGAGAGGTCTCTCTGGGGGACTGCAGAGGATAAGAGGCCCTGGCGGAAGAACTCTCACGTCAGCACTTCAATCACGCGTAATCCCTGCTTAGTACACCCACTGCTATGGCAAGGAGAGAGAGAGGGAGAGGAGAGGGAGGGGGAGTGCTGAGTGAAAATTGGTGAGGATGCTAACAGAAAGAAAGATGAAGAGAAACAGAGGGAAGATAAAAGCAACGGGAAAGGAATAAAGATTAAGAGAATGGAGTAGATGAGAGACAAAAGAAATAATTTGCCAAAGGAACCATCAGAGGTGAGCGGGTGGAGAGAGAGTGTGTGTAATTGAGAGTGGGGATGCAAACTCAGCTGTGCTAAAAGCATCAGAGCAGCCCCTGCCAACAAGTACATTTTATATTGTCATTTTAAATGCTGTCCAAGTCAGAAGAAATCAGAGTTAACAGAAGTCATGCATGAAATGTTAATCACCATCAATGTACATAAGTCCGTGCAAATCAGCTCGTGACTGATAGCAAAATGAAAACTTCAAAAGAAAATGACTTTCAGCTATAAAATCATCATCAATGTGTTTTGGAAATTCCAGCCCTCAAATCTTATTTCATTTCTGTGCTTTGTGTGTGTTACAACAGGGCACCGTGGGTCCATTTTAAGCAGGGTGAAAGAGGATATGCTCGGCTGTCTTTTAAGAAAGAAAAGAGTCCCTGCCAAACCACCAGAAAACCAAGTGTTCCACTTGTCAGACAAATTACATGTTCCCCCTGTACTGGGCTTGTTCAGCACTGGATAGGATTATCCCCAAAAAGTGATAACATCTCTGCGCGGATGTAAAAAAAACAACAACTGCGGTTCACAACTGTAGAGACACATCAAGTAGGCCTGCACGATTCGGGGAAAAATACGAATCATGATTTTTTTTAGCTTAGAATTGATATCACGATTCTCTGCCACAATTTTGTTGACCATGACAAAATAAAGCAAATTGGCAGTACCAAACATAGATTTTTGTTGGCACCTATAGCTCATTACTCATCACCACAAGCCTGTACACATAGAGGCTTCAATGAAGAGAAGGGAGAGCAGTGCAGCGCTTGGGAATGCTTTAGAACCTGTTTTATACAGTCTATGTTTACAACTCACAGAAGAAAGTAGTAGTGTTTGTGATGCAGTAAGATTAAATGAGAGTCAAAGTCAGCAAAAAAGAAGAAAGGGAAAATTAATTCTTGTTTTTTTAAATCAAATTTATAAATAAATTAAATCGTGAACAGGGGGATTCGAGATCGCAAGTTTATAACAATTAATTGTGCAGGCTTAACATCAACTGTATTTTCAAATACCAAAAGATGTAGAGGAGACATCTGAAGATACAGGGGCCACAATAGATGGAGAGAGCGAGGGATGGATACCTGCTCTGTTGATCTGCGACTACTTTGCAGAGACGCCACCGGACAGCAGCGAACATCTAAATCTAATCGGATGAATGCTGCGCATATGTACAGTACGTGTGTCTCTGCGTGCTGTTGTGTATGCCCCTCTGTGAGCGGGTGTGCATTTCTAAGTGTGTCTACATGCATGTGTGTGTCTGGATGGAGAGATGGAGCGCAGAGAGGAGAGGAAAGAAGGATGGAGATGGAGCAGATGGACGAGGGGAGATCAGTGAAAGAGGATTACGGCACGTCAAACCATCATCGCACACATAAAATCAGTCCACCCACACTGCTTCAGAGGCTTCAGAGCCGATGTAGAGCGGGGATAATTTAAGGCCCACAGTCTATCTCCCTCTTTTACTCCTGGTTGTAAACTACTTCTGAGAGGGAATGGACAGAAGAGGCACTTTAAATTAAGCGCAGAGGATTCTACAAGAAAAGGCGATTGAGAGTATGTCAAGATAAATTGCAAAGGGTGATTGTGCAGGAAAGCTGTGAGGGGGGGTTATACAGGCAAGAGGGCAAAGCCTGGATGCATTACTAAGGTTGCTAAAACAAGCACTGGGGACAGACATAAGTGTGCTGTGTCTGTTTATGCTTGTGTGTCGGAAAGGGAAGGGCTGCATGTGTTAAAACTGTTAGCTGGCCAGGTTCAATACAATTTCTCACCCCTATGAAAGTGCATCACATGAAGGTAATTAAAAGTCCTTTATGCACGTTCTGCCCACTCAAAGCTCAAAATACATATCTTCACATAAGCAGATTGCTGTCCTGTTGGTCAGTTTTGGAAAAATATAGCATCCAAAATATCTGCCCTAATTAATGACACTGTATTGATTCTGAATGATCTGTCAGCCCTCTTTTCCTTTCTGGAGGTTGTGTATAAGGAGTTCTCCACGGCTCGCATAGGTGGAGCCCCGGGAAGGACTTTGGACACTTGGCTCAGCATTGCTAGAGCCTTGAAGTCCATGCTGTAGATTTGTGCTACGGCCTTCTCACCTCTATCTGTGTGTGTGTTTGGTCCCTTTTGTCTTGTGACGGTCTCCCTGTCAATGCCTCTTGTCCGTTTATTTGTGTGTTTGTCTGTGTCGGTTCCTGTGTGTCTTGTTTGTGAGCTGCAGTCGCTCTTGCTGTTCGCTCCTTTCCGTATTCCGTATTGAAACATTTAGTTGAAGGAAGGATTGTGGAAAAGGTGCGCCGTGCCTTCTTCGGTGTGTGTAGTGTATGTTGTCATCTGAACCAATGTTTTGCGTTTTTCTTTGGCTCTTTAAATGAAAAAACGAAAGAACTGTAAGCTAGCCTTGAATCTACAACATAGACTGAATCTAAGGAGTGCTTTAGGCACTTACCTAAGCTATGATTTAGGTACTAAGAACCACAGCATGATTAGCCAACAGCAAAATGATGACATGTGTGTGCAACTTAGCATTAAAACAAATTGAAAATCAAGAGTCAAAGCTGCTTTAGAGTTTACACAATTTGTACCTTTCGCAGTATATATATATATGTGTCGTACCCCAGGGTTGGAGTGGGGCCACTTTTCAGCCCGGGAGTTTCAGGTCCAAGACCGGTCCACTGTTTCCATGGTGGGGGAAATTGGATAAATGAAGCAACAGTTCAGATCTTACTATCCTGTAGTTTTTATTAATACTATGGGTCAACAAATAATGTAAAGGTTAAAAAAAAATTCACATAGGTTGAGAATTTTACTAAAATATTCTATTATTACACAAGGATAGGTTGATAAATTATTGTTGTTGATAAAACAAAATCAGACAGAAAGAAAGAAAGAAATAAGCATGTTGAAATGTATTCCACTCTTTCACAAAGAGGCATACTGAACTGTTACAGTTCAGTTCACAGTACAGTTTTACCGTTACATTGCAAATAGCACCAACAGCATCTACACAGCATCAGTAGCTGCCTAAGCAGTGCACTGGTTTCATATACTGTCATATACTGCTTTTTCTTACGTGAAATAACTTAAATTCATAGTGTTATTCTAGTATCCTCTCTACTTGTCCCTGTAGTTATGGCCTCCTCATAGCAAAGTTCAGGCTCATCATTTTCAGCAGGGGACGGGCTTATCTGCTGCTCAAAAGGTACAAAAAATAACTAAGAGGTCATTTTACTGCATTCACAGATCAAGCTTGGGGTTTGTTCTAATTCTATGAATCGCCATATATTGGGTGATACAAAAAAGGCTAATATATTAACTAAATTTAATATTTTGCTCCAGTGGCTTTTTTTTTAAATTTCAACATGGTTTTTCAGCCCCTCCTGGCCTCTTCCTCCCAGCCATCTTCCCTGACACGCATCGTTACAGTAGGGCCGGCCCAGCTATCAGTAGCAGGCCTATCTGAGAAAACTTTTTGGAAAAAGACGAAGAAGGAAAGAAGCAAAAGAAGGGCTATGGACTCACCCAACTAACTCTATTGGGGAGGGTAGAACTCCCTCACATGGTACAAGCCATGCAGAGTCTGCAGTGTCAGAATGTGGAATGTGTGTAGCATACTTATAGAGAAAATAGAGTAACGTGACAACTATCAAAAAACTAAATCCTTGACCTGCCCAAAAGTGAAGCAGCCCACCGAGATTACCCACCCCGGCCTACTACTAGGCTAGGGGTGGCTTTTCCTAGAAGCCAGTGTGGCCTAAAAGAGTTGGGGGCTGGTAGACTGGGTGCCCATTGAGAGAAGGTCCCATTTCCCATTTTCTTTTTGAAGGCTTGCCAACAAGGAAGAATTCTGCATATGCTCTCATTTAATTCCATTTCCCAGCTTACCAACTGGACTTGAAAGAAAGAAAAAAAAAAATGGTGTAAAGGACATCTCCAACAGAGAGGCCGATGAAGGATTAATGGGTCTTCTTACAATCTTCTTAAGTTGTGTCACATGTATCTGTGCAATTCCCATCGTTGGTGCTATCCCATGTGGCTGCACTCACTGATTTCCTGCAAACATACGCTCTAAATGCTACGTCACGCTGAAAATGGCCAATGATTGAGGCCATCTGCGGTGGGCGGGCGCCATGCTTACACCCTGGAACCGAATGGATGGTGCATTCCAGGTCCATCTGTGCCGGTACATGCAGATATGTACACAGGGGAGGTGCAAGGGACATGCCTGTGTACTCACATGTACGGTGTGTATACACACAGACACAAACAAACTGAGACACACTCAAACACTAGAATACAAATGGGACACCACAGAGAGTGAAGGAGGGTGGGAGGAGGGGCGATAAGAGGAGGACAAGGAGCTGCTCTATTGATTGCAAAGAGGCGAGAACTCCGTTTTTTCAATAAACCGACACTTCATGTCCCTGGCAGTCTGTCTCGGCAGACACACACTGCTGCATATCCAAAACAGCAAGAGAGCAGGAGGATATTAATTAGCACAGCACACGATCACTCACATCCGTTTAAAAGTTATTTCATGAGTTGTCACCAGGTCGGTAAAAAGTACATGGCCTCGTAAAAAAACTACATGGCCCCGGAAAAGTCAGCTCGCCTTCCACAGATTAGACAAAGAACACAAGAAGTGCACGCTGCAATTATTGTGTTGACGAGTTGCTTCGCAAATGCCATTAAGGGTTTTGTAATCGTGACTCACTCAGATGATCCGAGTCACAATTATGTGACCTTGAGGCGAAATGCGTTGTCTGTAAGGATGCACATTTTGCTTCTGACAAATGAGTTAATGACTACCATGTGTGTGTGACAGCTTAGAGGCAAACAGGTACTACATGCAGAGGTACTGTGCTTACACCCACTCTTTCACTCCAGGCCATCGCTATCTCTCCATTATTTATGTCGCCGTAGGCATTTAGAGTCCATTATGCACAAGGGTCAAGGTGCTGGAAGATTTTTTATTTGAGTGACATAATAGCTCCAACGCTCCCAGGCTAAGAGGGACAGGAGAACTATGCAGCTTTCACAAGAGCCATTTGACATCTTTTTTTTGCTTTTTGGTGGGCGTTCTCTGCTGTGTCCGTCTGTTGGTTTATTTCCATATTTTTTGCTCCCTTGTGCTAAAAGAAGACGAATCCATGTTGTGCTTTAGTGTGTGGGAAAAATTCCAACAACAAACAATTTTTACAGCCCTCCCTCTTCACGGCAGCTAAGAGGAGCTCAGCTATTTTTGCTACGGGGGAGGTGAGGCTAGCGGACACGCCGGCTCGGTCGATGTTTGGCTGCTGGTGAAGATGGGCGAGATGTGACAATGATAAATGGCTTTGTTCTTTACAGACTCGCAGCAGTACCAAAACACTTTAATGTTTACCCCCCCCTCCCTCAAATACAAATGCATTTTCATACGATGACAGTACACATATGGATATATGCAGAAAAAGCTTCCCCCTCCTTCACTTGGCAAGACGAAAGAGGACCATTCATGGGAAAATGGTGCAAAGGGATAGAAGGAAACGGTTAATGGAACTCATTTATAATCAAAATGACAACCAGCTCCAGTCGAGACAGAGAGAAAGACTGAGGGAATGAAATGCTGGAGGATGGCTCAAAAGGGGAGGACAGGGAGGTGGGGCTGAGATTGGAGAGGGACTGTGGGCTACTGGGAGGCTGCGGCTCCCCTTAACATCTGGGTGAAGTACATTAAGCAGTGGGTCTGCTGTGGAGCGAACCCAGAACAATTGGGAACGGCTGAGGCTGTCACTCTGAGGTCACAGCTCGTCCCCGGGGTCAGCGACTTTAAAAATGGGAATTGAAAATGATAATGAGGCTGATGGTGACAATGATGATATGATGATGATAGATGACGCAGAGGCGCTTTATATTATCTTTTTTTTCCTGCTTTACACAGATTCTTTCCCATTGGAACAAAAAAAAGGCAGGACCATATTGAGTCAAAGGGAAAAAAGTAAATCAAGTGCTCACAGTGAGTGAATTAGAGTATCTAATTACCCACACATACTATTATCTAACACAGCATCATGTGTGATATTAATGTTCACTGTATTTGTCTTGTATATAGTTTAAGTGACAGCTGAGGAGTGGGAATACGCCCCAGAAACTGTACTAATAATTTACATTTGGAAATACAGTTAGAGGGAAACATAAAGATTTTTTTTATTAAAACAATGAGGAATTGGTCGTTAATGGCCATAATTGCAAAAAGTATTCCCCCTGCGATATCCTCTTTTACGCAACAAAATCTGCAACACTCAAGCATGATTCAGGTTTTTTAGCCATAGCTCCATGACTTTAAGGACGACAATGTCGGAACTATTGGATAGATTGCAATGAAATTTTCCAGTTGGCTAGTTAAAAGGTAATTGAAGGATGAAATACTGTTATCCGAAACCCCAACTTCTCCACTGGCCTTAACCAGAGGGCCCTTGTCTCCTAAACAGGGCCACATGCAGGACTCGGGATGCGATCCTGCGCTTTGTTGGTGCACCTTCCACCTCTATATAATTTCCTTGCGACACAACAATATAGCCCTTCCTAAGTAAACGTTTGCAACTGAACATGATCCAAGCAGCAATTCAATTTCGTGCAAAACGTATTCAGCAAAACTATTTAGTAGTGTATAAATGCATTAACGAGGAGATAGAGAGAGTCGTCGGTCATCTTAAGAAAAAGCATACAGTCACAACACTTCTTCCCATCCTCTACTGTAGTTATTGGCATGTATTATAATATAACAGTAGGGCATATCCTTTGCACAATTTTAAGTGGGAGCTCTACAGATTTTAAACAGAAAGATAACTTAACTCTTGAGACCTTCTGCTGAGCCTGTCAAAACCGTCTATAACGATATATATCAATATAGTGTGATTTGTTTTTTGTGCTTTGTCAAGTCCTAAAATGTAATTAAAAATAACCCTGATTATGCCAAAGTGACGTCATCTGGGTAATCTCTGCTTGGTCTTGGAGGTTAACAGAAAGTCGGCGCAACAGACTACAGTTATGGAGTAAACAGGGAGATTAGCAGGGAGTGACTAACAAAAACGAAGATAATCCATGCATGCTTGGACATTGTTATTCTTAAATCATGTTGGATAAACCCCAACAATCTAAATGTGATTTTTACTGTTAAAATAAATGTTACTAAACAGTATAAACACATTGCAAATTATATTCAAATTACAAGACATATTAAAAACCTTTCAAATCCAGTACTCTTGCAAATGTAATAGCAAGTGGCTTAATATCTTTAAGAAGAGCAGACACTGCACTTGCAATTAAGCCATTTATAAATTAAATACATTGCTGGGAAATACATTTTGTGTAATGTTTCAGACCTTCATCAGAGCATAAATTCCTTCTGTGTTTAACATTATTCTGTGAAGTAAAGGGAAATGCCATCTGTCGTGGGGCCTTTGTTTGATCTATTAATGCGTGTTCACATCAAATCTTCAGTTTCATTTGGTCCGCGGGTCCCATTTGTTCCCAATTGGCTCTATTTGTTGTCTCCTCCTGCCCCTTATCTCACCATGTGATCTATATGCGTCAAAGATGATTTGTACAACCTCAGAGAAAAATAATGTTCCCTCAAATCATTAATCTCTAGTTTTTAACAATCAGAGACGTGCAGGCTATATGAGAGAGTTACAGAATATAGTACAGTGTGGTGCCGGTCCGACATGAGCGAGAGTATCCATAAAAGCCTGTCAAATTAGGTGTGCCAATTCCTCAGTCTGGATTTATTATCATTATGGGCCGTGGACTGCTGGTAAATACTGCCTGCATGCAGATGAGGGGCCCGACGCCGAGACGTCAGACCAGATCACACTCCATTAAGTTCCACCCTGGAGTGTGAGTGCCTGTGTGTGTGTGTGTGTGTGTGTGTTTGGAAAAGGTAATTGTATCTATTCCGGTATATGTGAAGGACGGTGGGTGAGTTGTCGTGCTGATAGGTAGGACGATGTGTGCAGAGTATGAAACATGTTTCAGGGAGTGGCTGTTGGAATGTGTGTGTCTTTTGTCTAGCGTGTGTAATACATCCACCTACAGAAAAAACAACTCAGATAACAAATGCTCTACTATATATAAAGAAACTATATCGTGACACTTCAGACAAGCCAATCCTCGGCATCCGCATCATCTACACAGGCAGACTGCAGAGAAGGACAGCAGCAATAATTTGCATTCATATCCACGTCGCAAACTCTCTTCAAGAAGTTGGCACAGGGCGATCTAAAGCTATGAGTGTTTGTTCTCTCCCGGATTCTTTCATACTCTCCACCTACGTATTAGCATGACATTGAGCGCACCTCTATGTATGATCATCTACACAGCGAACAAAGCCCTGCAGGTGCTAAAACGCAACGTAAAGTATCTTCTCTTTCGCTCCCTACCATCTTTCTTTTCTCTTGATTTTTTCACTGACTGCTTTGCTTTTACTCCCTGCTCTACTACTTCCCCGGTATTATTTCTTACTTTGGTTGCTTCCCTCAATTTGCAGTTCCCTGTTTCTTTCCCTCCGTGTTGCTTTGTTTCTCTTTCTCCCCATCTTCCCCTACATGCATCTCTACTTTGCGCTGGTACACGAGACACCTGTGGTGACTGTGTGCACAACCGCACTCTTGAAAGATTTATAAAAGGCAAAGTCAAACAGCAAAACTGACGGCTTTTTAAATAACAAAACAGAAAGAGTGACTGGCAGACTGGGAGCTAGGAGGATGGGAGTCTGAAAGTGAGTGAAATATTGACTTTTCTGTTCATGCTGAGTCAATGTTTGAAGTTTCAAGGAAGTTTGGCCTGAAAGCTTAGATGTTTAGGGGTATTGACTACACAGAATAATGGCTGAGAGGACTACAAATGAGGGATGAGAAAAGATGTTTAAGTATGTAATATTTCAGATGAATGCACTCAATATACAATCTTAATGGCTTACCATTGCCAGAAAGCAAGATGATGCTTTGTTGAGTAATGGTCTGGAAACTGTTGATTTTTCTTTTACACTATGATGATTTTTGGAAGGATACAGGTATATGTATAGTAGAATTACAAAATTTTACATATGTAGCACCGCTGCTGGTGCAACATATGTACAATTTTATGTACATTCTCCTTCACTCAGCTACAGTGCATTACAGCAAGCTGCCAAACATTTAAATTAGTCCCACAGTTTAAATTCTTCTAGTGTATGAACTTGGTTTTTGCCCTGTGCAGCAGAACAACAACTTGTGTTGTTGTATTGGTTGAAAGACCTGTGAATACTTATTTAAATATGAGTAATTCCCTGCTAAAGGCTTATAATTTTCTACATGAACACACTTATATTACCAATGCAGGTTGAGACCAATACAGAGAGAAAGGAAGAGAAGAAGAAATGTAATGCAAACCCATGTCAGAATAAGAAATTGCAAAGGATTGTTGTTTTTGCTAACATCAGCATGGTAACACAGTGACAATGTTGGCATGCTACGGTTTAGTAAGTAGTGTTTGCCATGGTTACTTTAGCATGTTAACATGCTAGCATGATGTAATTAGCACTAGAATGAAACCAAATTAGAGTGTCATTAGTTTTGCACATATTTGATTATTAATCAAAAGCAAGCAAACCTTCTGATGGAGCAAGCAGAATAGTCGGGAAAACACCAAAGTCATTAGGATTCACCCTCTGGACACAAACTTGATTTTTTTTTTTTTTTCTAATAGTGTCTGATACGGTGTTTGGTGCTTGTGCCCCCAACATCTCTTTGCAGGCAGCGTGGCAATGGTAATGTTTGGCCCTCATGTTGTCCTCGGGTCAAATTGACCCGATTTCCTATATAAATGTTCTTTTTAATTCCCCAAAATAACATGATTGATTCCACACATGCTCTTTGGCAAGTATAAATCTCTACTTTCATTAATTTGGGGTGTCTTATTCAATTTTATAGCATTTGAAAACAAATGTAAGTGGTTTTGAAATAGTATTGAGTAAAAGTTGACATACTCCAGTCTGTGATTATACATCAACATCAATTCATTTAATTTTAGTCTAAATAATTCCTAATTTCTGCTTTTCTAACTCAAACATTAAGTATAATTTCCTACAAATGAGGTTTATTGACCATACATTCCAAAAACAACTGTAAAACTAAAGTTAAGAAGTTAGCGTTGCGTAGTAATAAACGTCGAAAAAAGTGACAAACATTTGGAAAAAAAGCATTACATTTTGACGGGAAGACAACACGGGTTGGCTGCCTGGAGGGCGACGTTGGAGGCAAAACACACCATCACACACACCTTCGTCTGATATGCTCCGTTTCAGCAGCTGTCTCTTTAAGCCCCCTCCGGAAAAAAACTTGACTGCTGTGATTGGTCAGCGTTTTCCGGTCTTCCATCTGTGCTCTCCGTGTCTTTGCACCGTCATTGAAGTCAAGGATTGACTTGTCAATGTGACATCACAACCGTATGGAAATCCTGACAGCTTGGATAAAGGCCTAGTTTCTAAATATGGGCTCTTTGCGTTGAGTGTTGACACTCCATCCACAGATACTTTTAAAACCATGCCGTAGCATGGCTAACATTGATCTATTAAAGATACATAACAACAAACTTTAAGAAGGGACCAGACCAAGTGAACTTTATTTTTAATGACGTAATGATAAAATTAAAATAGTCGCTTGTGCAGAGCCAACTCCTGTATAAATAAACACCACCTTGTAACAATTATCCCCTGCAGGTTGCACCGGTGTCAAAATTGAAGAAGCTATTACTTTACACGCATGTAAATAGCATTGTTTCCAGGTCTGAAGTGCTGCCACTGCGGCCATGTAATCGAATGACACTGACTGGACTTGGCTTCAATGACATCACCTTGTTATCTGTTCACACATCTCTAGAACGGTAAACCTTCCACAGAGCACCTTCTCACCACTGCTGCAGGGCTTTAAATTCAAATAAGTTAATATACTGGCTCACCTGTGTGTGTGTGTGTGTGTGTGTGTGTCTGTGTCTCATGCTGAGCACAGAAGAAATAAAGGACTAAACATTCTGTCACAGCAAGTGTTTCAACCAAACCAAACCGTCTGAGTGGGTGGCTGTCAACATCGGTTGGTCTTGAAGCACAAACCGATTTAAAAGGCAGCAGAGCTTATCGCTTAGGGATATTTGTCAGCTGAGTCATATTAACCGCAGCATTCAATAGAACCCAACCCCAAATATCACTCGCTTTGAGGTGCACATCCTGTAGCATTACACATTTATGTGCGCCCAAAGTAATAATGGTTCACTTGCTTTTGGTCGAAACAATGTGCATGCACGGAAATGTGTGGTAATGAGTAAAGCCTGCGATTCAAAATTAATTAATTAATTAAAAAGAAGACAGGGCGGCATCAAGAAACAAGGAAATAAAGACCGCAAAATGAAGAAAAAAAGAGGGGCGAGGTGTCAGCAGCACAAGAGTCCCTCTGCCATCTGGAAAAGGAAAGATGAATGACGGAAGCTAGATGAAATGCCACTCTGGGTAATGGGAAAGAGCCGGCGTCAGGAAAGCAGGTCATATGAATTTGCACGGGATGTTCTTGAGAAGCTTTGCCCTCGGGCCTTGTGCATTCAAGCTTCCTCCTCGAGATTCAATAATATTAACCCTAACACACACACATAAACAAATATGCATGCAGGCGGTGCTTTAGCCACGTGGGAAAAAAAAAAAAAAAACTTCTTTGAAGCGGACAACCCAGCACGCAGCACACGCTAAGTCACCTCTCCTATATTTTTGGTCTTCATTGGAAATTTTAATGTATACAGAGCAAAGCACTAACTATAGCTATGGTGATGTTGATCATTTTCTCTCTCCTCCCTGCATTCTTGTATCTTAATGCCTCAATCTCTGACCTCTTTTTTTTTCCGTGCGCTTTGCCCTGATCTCTTTCTCTTCCATGTCCCCTCCCTCCCTCTCCTCTCTTCCCCGTCTCCATCCCTCTGACCTGGATTATGCATCTTTTTTTTTTCAGCTCCCTGAGCTGAACAATACGCTCCAGCGTATTAGCATGCAGCCCAACCGAAAAACTGAAATCCT
>NC_048424.1:19754847-19760356 GCF_013103735.1 Etheostoma cragini
CCCCCCCCCCCCCCCTCCCTCTGTGTCTGTCCCTTTTCCTCTCTTGCTTCCCCATGGCCTTAGCCCTCCATCTTACACTCACTGGTCTGCTTTCTGGTCCCTTTTCAGTTTTTGTAGTTTTCTCTTTATCTACAAAGCCTCCATCTACCAATTTCATCCTCTCTTGTTATTGGCATAAATTCCCTGTGTTCCTCAATTTCTCCCCTCTCTCTTCCCCCTTCTTTGACCCTCTTATGCTTCTCTACAGCCTTGCCACATCTTTCTATCTTTCTACATCTACCCCTCCTTTTTAATCTCCTACTCTCTTTCCATTCCTTCCTCATCCACTCACCACACTTCACTGCCCTGCCGCTGGAGTGCTTGAAAGAGGGGGAGCAGCATGCTTCATTTAATGACAATAATTAATTCTCCTTCTCCCGATCTTAATGGGCCAAATCAGTCACGAGCCCAAGAAAGAGGGAGAGAGGGGAGGAAAAGAAATCAAGGAGCGAAGGAATGAGACAAGTGCCTTTTTTCCTTGATGCCTGTAAACGCAGCTCTGACAGCCACCCTCGGATCAGCTTCACTAGCAAGGCATCCCTCAAACTTTTTCGAGCGGCAGCTCACTTTTACTCACCGGGTGATCAGATACCTCTCTCGGTGTCTGATGCCGAACCTGAGTGATGATACTGCGGCGCAGCTGATTTTAAACAGTGGAATCCTTTCTTTTTTGTTTTTACAGCCCACGATTTGCCCTCTCAACCTGTGATTCTTGTTTTCCCTGTGATGAGTTTTCTCTTTCTTCTTCTCAAGCTATTTAAAGCGAACATTACAAACAACGGCCCATACCTCTCTCGCACCTTTTTCCGCACAATAAGTCATTAACTGCTGAGCTTTAGCCTGTTCCTTAGTAGGGTTTTACATAATAAAAGCATCTTGGTTACTGCCCTGATGATTATGGACTATGTCACGGTAATCACATGTACAACTGGAATTACAATTATTAACCAACCAGCTAATGCACACACACGCACCTCTTCCCTGTCGCAGTACAAGTCAAATGTGTTTTGCCAACAGTGAGTGACACATGCGCCAGTGGACATGACTGACGATAGAGAACCATGGAGTTCCTGCATCTTCCCCACTGCTCACTATGACTCTTAACCTGAAAGCTCTTTTCAAAGCCAGAAGCTATGAATGACTTTCCACGTCCAAAACCAAGCACATATAGCCAAGGGCACTTTGCTCTTGCGGCGATCCAAACCAGAATGTTTTATTAAAGCTAATTTGATTTAGCCGACAGCTTAGAGACAGTAAAATGGAGGCCGTGTCATTTGTGATCAGAGTACACCCCAAACTGCAGGTCAGGTCTAGGGTGACTGTTCTTCTGATGAACACATTCAACACAATTTTTTGCACACAAATGATCTCCCGACCAATTAATCGTGAAGGCCAATCTTTAAACAAGCTACAGTTATGTATAATGATTACGTTCACTATTCAGAGGCCTCTAGCACTCAGAATTACAGTCAATTTAGCATGACTTTAGAATATAAAATTAAAAAAGACTCATTAAACTGGCTATTAAAATTTAAAATTTAATTTGAATAATGTTGCATCTAAATGGTTGGGTGCACCAATCTAAAGCCTAAAACTAGTTTAAACGTTACATTTAAAGTTTGAATCCTTAATAATATACAATTCTGGCTCATTTGGCAACACCTTGTCACTGGTGGTAATGCTAAGAACGTCTGAACAAAACATCCCAGAATTATGTTCAACGGGGACGGCCAACTCACTGTGAGAAGTCATAAATGCTTTATCAGTTAACGTTTGTGTGTTTGTCTGTTACCGTATCCTTACTTCAATTTACTACTTGGATTGTTGCTGTTGCACTTAACCCATGATTCACTGAATACTGTAATGTGGACCTGTCTTTTCTTAACCTAGCATATATACTGTCATAAATACATCACAAGAAGACAAGTAATCACTATACCTGTACTTATACAAATATGTTTCCTCTTCAAAACGCCTGGGATTGCCACTATGATCTAGCGGGGGAATGGTGGACCCCCACTAACAATGCAAAATATATAGAGCAATAACAGAAACTCTTTATGTTGCCCTAGCATTTATACAACACACAATGTCATTGTAGGCAGCTATAAGGACATTATTAAGTGTTAAAAGTTAGAACTGTAATAAACGGGAATAAATGCCCTTGCATAAACTGCATCAAAATGGTGTTTAATGTGATGAAAAACCTTAAGAATATAACAGATCTATAACAGAACATTACACAACCGCTTAGAGTGACACTGTAAGATATTCACTGTTTAATGTGTATGGTACCACACTGAATCTTGACTAACTTCCCATTTGGGTTGACATGTAAGCTGTTTTTCACAGCATGGTCTCCAAGCGTCTTCACAGTAGATCAGTGTATGACACTATCAACTAGATCTCACAGATTTGAGGATAGAAATCTGTCCTCCTCACAAGCCCTTCCTAATCTACATCTTACAGTAGTGTATGGATTCCTCTTTAGACTTAAACAGATCATTACTCCCCGGAAAGACTGATTTGACATTTAGGATGTGGCGCGTAGGCATGCTAATTCTGCTGTGTAGATGGCCCGGACAGTATCAAAAATAAAAACAGAAATATGTCAAGTTACAGGTATTATCCAGTGCAGGCCAAAAAGATGACAGCTTTATAGGCACCACAAATCCTGTGCAATCCATCATGTTTTAAACTTAGATGTGTCATTGAAACTTTGTTGTGGAGTGTCATGAGGCTAAATAAAAGGTTAAACACCAGTGAAATCAATGCAATTACTCTCCCTGCCCAGCCTGTTTACAAGACACTAATGCTACAATTATCAGACAGGAATTGGCAGATGGATTAGTGCTTAAACAGACAGAGAGATCATTCCTCTAGCAGCTATGCCCCAAGGAGAGGAAGGATGAGGAGATCCAACTCCCAACAGTGTCCCGAGGGAGAGGGACATAAGAAAGGGAAGGGTTGACTGCAGTATTACATCACTACATCCACTGCCATAGCTGCTTGCCTCTTTGCTGACATTTCCAACTGTGAAGCAAGGTAAGGGTCAGAAATGATGTCTTACTGCCACAGCTGCGCAATTACACCGGTTGAAATGCAGTGATTATGTTGGAGAGCTAGCGAGACAAAAACAGAGGCCCGAACAATAGCAAGAGGTCACCTTGATACAGCTGCCTGTCGGTGACTGTGCTCCAACATGGAGAAAATTACTCAATTACAACCAGGCAGAGAGCGGGGAACTGGGAATAAAGGGGGCAGAGATAAAGCGACACAGGCTGAGAGAAATGGGGAGCAAAGAAAAATACACATGTAGCATTTGTAAAGTTCCCACATTTGATTCATGATATCCATGCGGCGCTGCACTGCTGTGAGAAATCTGTGAAGCAGATAATCGGATTGTGCCGCATTCAGGACAGAAATGTGAATGCCTCAAAACACGTTTCATCTTTTACCTGAATTTAAACATTTTTATTTCTTTTTGGAGGCATTTTAGGTCTTTATTTTTACAGGACAGATTAAGAAGTGAAAGGGGAGAGAGAGCGAGGGGGAATGACATGCAACAAACGTGGCAGATTCGAACCTGCGGCCACTGTGTCAAGGACTAAACCGCCATAAATGGGTGATTGCGCTTCCAGGTGAGCTACCCAGGTGCCCTGAGTAACTTATGTATTGTAATTTTTGGGGAAACTACAAAACTGGGGGAAATAATAGGTTGCAGAGCAGCCATTAGTTTGACACTAGCTGACCGGGGGCTTTTAAAGGCACACAGATTAACATTACTGGTCGACAATGGTGTTACAACGCGCATTGTGAGAAGCTACCGGAATATGACTTGTTGTGCTTGACCTTGGACTTTAAAATGCATGTTTTTCAGTAGTGGGTTTTTTGGCATGGGCGAAGCAGGCAGCCGCCCGGAGCAGCTTACTTTCAAAACCACATGGGTGGCGGCACAAGCACTTAAGAGAAAATCCTCGAAGCGGTTTTCTACTGTATTATCTATCATTTCCCTGTGTGGGGAATTGGCAAATTGGCGCGCCCTTCAGCTGCAGGCACCCAGCTTGCTGAGAAGAGACTCACAGAGCTTTGTGAGAAAGGGGGGGGTTGCTGCATAGGCGCCAATCTCGTGGGTGCTCAGTATTAGCGAAGCAAGCGGATCGTGGTTACGTGTCATTTATACTTTTCATCTACAATTCTATCTGTATTTGTAAGAAGTGCCGCTGTTCTGAGTTGAAAGATACTTTACAGCTAACTATTGAGTTAATATGCGTGTGTCTTCGTGTCGACCGCTGTCCATTTCCTAAGGTTCTAAAATGCGTTTGAAGGGGGTCTCGTCTGGGATGTAATTAATTGTAGAACCACCACTGTTGGGCAGATTAAAATAAAGCAATAATGCATTCAGTTTGTGGTCAGGAGTAAAACAATCATCCAACCAAAGCAGCTTGATTTAAAAGCCCCATCTTACCTCCTACTCCATCTCTAAATGGGTAACATCTGACAGGCGTTAAACTCAACCGACAGCATTGTCCCATACATTGCCAGCGGGCCTCCTACTGTTTGTATATCCACTGTGGAAAACAAGGATTTTCACAAAATTCAGAGCTTGGCAGAGTGCTGCTCAAACATTCCCACCAGAAGATGCCCTGAGCCAGGAGCTCATCCCTCAGTAAACTCTACAAAATCATCTGAGGAGGCAGCATGAAAGTGCTTAGGAGATTTCTTTCTGGCTGTTGATCTATGGTGAAACAGATTCATGACATCAGTGATTGGCATTGCAGGTCATGTTTCTGCAGAATTTAAGTTAAGAGTATGTAAGTTTGCACTTGAAAAGGAAAACATACAGGTGAATGTGTAGAGCTTTTAAAAAGGAAAACCTTGGATTTTACTTCTATTTGAGAAACAAATCTTGACCCTTCTTGACCTAGAATTATGAAGAAAAACCAAATTCATGCATTTATTTTAAACAGAATGGACTTCTGTATACTTCATACTAGAGATGTAATGATAAACTCAACTCACAATTTGATAGGATTCACGATTTTAAGTTCACGATACGATTTTCTTTTTTTAATAGAATGAAATGGTATATTCATCAACTATTTAAACAGTGCAAAAGAACGATTGGTCCTCTTATCAAAAGAGCAACTGAAATAGTATTGTATCTTAAATAACTAATGGCTTGTTTATTGCGTTGGTTAAACTTAAATGATTATTTTAAATGTAGTAACAATAAAAGATTTTTTTCACCAGTCATTTGCTGTTAAACGACAAAAGAAAAATGACTAAATGTCTGTCTGTGAGGCTGTCTGTTTTATCTCTTGATAACTGATTTAGACAGGCATGCTACAGGCATGAGTAAGTGCAGTGCCAAGTTGTTGGGATTAGAAATTATATATATATATATACAGTGGGTACGGAAAGTATTCAGACCCCTTTACATTTTTCACTCTTTGTTTCATTGCAGCCT